>NC_133130.1:97444825-97753714 GCF_048418815.1 Hemitrygon akajei | reverse complement strand
CTAATGTTGTGAATAAAGAAAAAACACAAAATTACCCCCTCCGTTGTGCGGGTCATGGCAATCGCCATGATTACACACGTGAGTCCCGTAGCAATCGATCCAAAGTTCCCCCAGCTCCCCCGTAACATAAAAAAGTATATATAAGAGAAGAAAAAATATCACTACTCTCGATTAATATTTCTCAAATTTTTACCTTTCTCCTCCTGTATCATATAATTAAGAATATATTTAAATATTCTTCTGTCCTTAAACATCCATCAATTCCATTCACTGTCCCTGTCTTCATCTTTAATCCATTTCACTTTTAAATCTTTGGCTGTGGTTAGTGAATATTTGGGAGTTCTTGTGCAAATTCTTCCGCATCCCGATAATCAGTAAAAGATCTTCTTTTTCCGTCATCCAAAAAAATTATCAGGGTTGCCAGGTGGCGCAATATAAATTTATAACCCTTTTCCCATAAAACTTTTTTCGCTGGGTTAAATTCCTTCTTTCTCTTCAAAAGGTCATAACTTATATCAGGATAGAAAAGAACTGTTTTCCCTTCTATCATCAATGGCCCGTTTCTCTTTCTGGCACGTTGGGCAGCCGCCTTCAGGATCTTTTCTTTATCTTGATATCTTAAGCATTTTATCAAGATTGATCGTGGGTTTTGATCAACTTGAGGTCTTGATCTTAAGGCTCTGTGAGCCCTTTCAATTTCAATTAACTGGGTTCCTTCTTCCATTTCCAAAATTTCCAGAATCCATTTTTGAAAAAAATTTATTGGATCCTCTCCCTCTATACCTTCTTTAAGTCCAACAATCTTAATATTATTTCGTCTGTTAAAATTTTCAAGTACATCCACTTTTTCCAACAACTGTTTTCTTTCTGATGTCCAGGCAGAAATATTATCTTCCATTTTATTCACTCTATCAATGGTGTCTCCTGTTATTTCTTCCAAGTTTTTAATTTTCTTGTCCATTTTGTCCTGTCTTTTCACCATTTTATCAAACATAATCTTCATATTTTTAATATCTTTTTTATTACTTTTAATGCTTTTAATTCATGCATTATTTGCACCAAAGATTTTTTTATGTCTCCAATATCAGCTCCAACCTCTTCCTGTTGCTCTTCTTTGTTTGTCTCTTCGTCCGATTTATCCAGAGAATCTGATTCACTTTCACTTTCAGTTCCGATCATAGCTGGGATTTGTAGTTTGGGTTGCTCGTGTTTGCGCATGGCCCTTCCTTCACGCATGCGCAATTCCTGTTGCTCTTTTTTTTTGGAAACGGTTAATGTTGCCGCAGTTTCCTGTTCTGTATCGCCGGAGGTAAAATGCACTTGAGCCCGAGGCTCTTTCATGGCTGCTGGCCTTGATTCTTTTCCAACTTGTGTTGTCTTCAAAGTAGTAGCTTTCTTCTGCTTCTGTTTAGGAGACACATCTTAAGACAATCCTAAGTAATTTTTAACAAGTATTTACTAACTTTTCTTCACTTAAACCTTATTTTACTGGTTTTTTACGGGAGAGCTGGATTTCCATGTCTCGATCCTACGTCATCACCTGACGTCCCCCCCGGTCATTAAATTTTTTGAATTTACATTGCACAGCTGCTGAGAAGAGGTTTAAACACACATCTGGATTTTAGAATTGCACTTCCAAACATTACACTTTCTATTTTCATTAAAAGCCACCTCCAAAATCACAAACAAAATCTTTCACAATTTTCTAGTCAGGATGTGGAAAAGCCTCTCTTTTCCCCAAAATACAATTACTCTGGTATATTTTGTTTTTAAGTAACATGGCTGAAAATGGATTGTGACTCAAGAAATGAATGCAATTCTTGCTTAATGAGCACAAGCAGAATCTTGTAATTTCAACACGGAGATGCATCAGCAAGGTTAAAAACCACTGATCTTCTGCACCCATGCATTCCATTTTAGTTAACTAGTAGAAACACAACCTCTTCATCATGACAATGTACATCCTTTAATAATCACAACTCTAGAAGTTTAGGTTACAACGACTTACTTGTGGATTGCACCACAGGCACTGGAAGCCTAGAGCCAAATAATTGTTTACATATTAAAATATGTACATGCTTGTGCAATTACTGGTAATTATATCATTTAAACTTTGAAAAGCAGCCATGGGGATCTGTCACTGTTAAAAAGGGTCTTGAAGGCAGAAAACATTGTTTTGGATCTGTACACAGAGAACTTTGTTTTAAGCAGGGAAAGCGATAATGGGAAAGTAAGAAATCACTTCTTCAAGCAGACAATGTTTACAACTTGGAACTCATTGCAGATGTATAGGGAAAGCTGATGAGGAAGGCAAATGCAATGTTAGCATTCATTTCAAGAGGACTAGAATATAAAAGCAAGGATATACTGTTGAGACTTTATAAAGCACTGGTGAGGCCTCCCTTGGAGTATTGACAGCAGTTTTGGGTCTCTGATTGAAGAAAGGATGCGCTGACACTGGAGGGGGTTCAAAAGAGGTTCATAAAAATGATTCCAGGATTGAATAGCTTGTCATATGAAGAGTGTTGGATGGCTCTGGGCCTGTATCCACTGGCATTCTGAAGAATGAGGGGTTTCCTCATTGAAATCTACCGAATGGTGAAAGGCCATGATAGAGTGGATATGGAGAGGATGTTTCCTATGCTGAGAGAGTCTAAGACTAGAGAACACAGCCTTGGAATAGAGTAGCGTTCTTTTAGAACAGAGATGAGGAAGAATTTCTTTAGCCAGAGAGTGGTGAATCTATGGAATTCTTTGCCACAGGCAGCTGTGGGGGCCAAGTCTTAATGTATATTTAAGGCAGTGGTTGATGGATATTGATCAGTCAGGGCATCAAGGGATACAGGAGAAGGCAGGAGATTGGGGCTGAGAGGGAAATTGGTTCAGCCATGATGAAATGGCAGCACGGACTCAACTGGCCAAATGGCCTAATTCTGCCCCTATATCTAATAGTCTTATGGTCTAAAATGGCCAGGGCTTTCAAAAATCATTGAGATAAGCACAGGAGAAAATAATTAGCATGCTGTCACAAAACAGAACTTTCTGGATTGCTCCACAAGGACCTGACATGAACTTGATGGGGCAAATGGTCTCCTGCAGAAATTATTCTATTTTCCCCGCTTATTTGAATTTTTTAGCTTTTAACTTTCAATATCTCTCTCTATCATACTGTTTTTTTTTAATCCAGATCTTACTGGTCCTCGCTGAACATTCAGTGGCCATTTTATTAAGTCCACCAGTGTACACCTGCTCAATAATACAAATATCTAATCAGCAACTCAATGCACAAAAGTACACAGACATGATCATGAAGTTCAGTTGTTGTTCAGAATGGGGAAGAAATGTGATCCAAGTGACTTTGACCATGGAATGTTTGTTGGTGCCAGACAGAAACTGCAGATCTCCTGGGATTTTCATGTACATCTTATAGGGTTTAGAGAATGGTGCAAAAAAAACCCAAAAAACATGAACTAAGTGGCAGTTTTATGGGTGAAAATGCCTTGTTAATGAGAGAGGTGAGAGGAGAACAGTCAGACTGGCTCAAGCTGACAGGAAGTCAACAGTAACTCAAATAAGTATGCTGTTACAACAGTGGTGTGCAAGAGTATTTCTGAATGGAAAACAAGTGGAACTTTGAAGTGGATGGGCTACAACAGTAGAAAATCACAAACATACATTCAATGGCTACTTTATTAGGCTACTGGGTGTATTTCACCTGTCATTGGATCTTTTTAAACTTTTGATGTGTCCCTCTATCATGTTGTCATATTTCTTTATCCAGATCTTACGGGTCCTTGCTGATTGCTTATTTTTCTATTACTTCATGTAAATAGATGTTGGAACTTAACAGGAGAAGGGGAAAACATTTTTCCACTAGAATAAGAAAAAAGCCATCTGCCTATTTAAGTCATTCCTTCTGCCAAACATTCGGGAAACCATTGTCAAGGTTTAATTTCTCTACAATAGCAGGCATTTTAATCTTCAGTACCATGTTGACTGGTGTAACAGCTGGATTTTTTTTGATCCAGGAAGCATTTGAAACCACAATTTTAACAGAGGATTTGATCATCACACGTATCCTTAAATAACTAAATTCCGGTCCTTGACTACTGATATCTGGATTAAAACATCAGTGTTATTTATACATCAAACTAAATGCAACCATTAATGAAAGCATTTGCACTACTGCATCACTGAAAGGATGGAGAAATAAATGAGAAGGAATATATACCCAAAATAAGTTTTCCCTAACAGGGCTGGTAAATTATACATTATCGAAAACTTACTCAAGGAAAAGGTTTACTGAAGGCTGAATGCTGAGCAGTATTTACAGCCAATAGAATTCTATCTGGTGTCTTGTGAGAACCAACTTACAAAGTGCAGTTTATTACTTCCAGCGTAAATTACTTACCAGGCTCCAGCTTAATAACTTTTATAGCTGCTAACTCTCCAGTATTGACATTCCGAGCCTAAAACAGAATACAAGAAACAAGTTTTCAATATTCTTATTAACAATCCAAATAAATCTTTAAATTACAATTATAATACATCATTGGAATTTCTGCAATTGGGATGCCACCCCCCCTCCATCTATTACTCCCATCACTGTAAACACTTTAAACAGTTTTTAACACTGGTAACATTGTAAATACACGTTCGTGTTTATGCACATCTTATTCTATTATCTGTACTTCTAACTTTATTTTTATGTAATACTTTATTCTGTATTATTGTTGAATGTTGTTTTTGGTGTAAGCCCTGCCAATACAACACATCAAATTCCTAGTACATTTAAATATTGCAAATAAATTTGATCCTATATCCTTAATCATTCTTCAAGCCAAAATATGTCAAACAATTAGTAGCAAAAAGCACAGCAGGGAATCAGTCTCCTTACTATATTCAACAAACCAAAAGAAATGAGCAAACCTAATATCTATTTAATACAATACCCATGTTGGACAATTATAATAAGAGCAAAGGTTACAAGTACATTCCTCCATTTGAGTTAGCAAACCACACATCAACTCCAATGTATATACAAGCAAACTAACATTAGATATGCTGACAAGGGAATTCCCAACTGCCTCATCTTTATAAAGGTCAGTACTTCTCACAAAGAGGGACAGACCATCCCAATCCATTTTAATTTTACAGTTGTTTTTGTTGAACATAATGAACACTTGTATCTACAAGTCTTAAGCTCCAGGGTACAACGTCTCTTATTTCAAGTATGCACTTACCCTCCCACGAGAACAAATCTCAGATCTTTAAACACTCTGACTGTAGTAACCATTTTGCTGAAAGGACAACTTACTGCCAAATAGAGATCGATAAATGATTTTGAGTGCAATAACTCCATAAATGAGCTTATCCACTGAAGCCCAATAATGCGAATCCAATCTAATTCATACATTTATCAATTTTATAAAGGAAAGCTGAAATTAAACTAACAAAATGTATTCATTTACAACGGTAGCTATAAATCAAAGTAAACAAAACTATGCTCACAATCATTCTAATTCAATCTTCATCAAGTCTTTTCATGTTCGGATTTTACCCCCATTGCAAGGCACTTTGAACTACATCATTTGTATGAAAGGCACTCTATTAATAAGCTGTTGTTATTATTAAGTTTTAGTGATACAACATTTAAATTGGCAGTTAGAGCAGCTCATCTTTTATGACTATTTTAACAGCATTATTAATACATAATATTTTAATGCCTAGTTATACTGATATTATCTTTAAAAAACAATGGTACGGACTTCTTTACAGTCAGCAGCACTTGATGCTGACTGAAGTTGTGCAGAAAGGCCAAAGGCAAAGATTTCATCTCCCAAGCACAGCTGCAGTCAGGCATCAGGTGTCAGAGTTCTGTGCCATACAGTCATTGTGATGTTATTGTCAACATCGAAGCCCATCAAAGTGAAGAATTGTCACACGGGGATAGAAACAGCTTTGTAATAGCATTTTAAGACAGTATGCACAGCCTGAATCATACAAGGTTATGTGCCAACAACACACACAGAATGCTGGTGGAACACAGCAAGCCAGGCAGCATCTACAAGGATACATTGTCGATGTTTCGGGCCGAGACCCTTCATCAGGACGATGCTGCCTGGCCTGCTGTGTTCCACCAGCATTTTGTGTGTGTTGTTTGAATTTCCAGCATCAGCAGATTTCCTTGTGTTTGAAGGCTATGTGCCAATACTTTTAAATTTTTGACATTTAAAAAAATTAAAATGCCTATCTGAGATAACACTGCCATATGCAAAATTAGTTATCTTAGGGTCAGAAGTATTATTATGACCAATTACAAGTTTTAAAACTCAATTGAAGCTCAAAGTTTAATTTTAAAAATACATTAAGACTAGATTGTATGTACGCCAATCTCTTCAACTGATTCTAGAGAAAACTGCAATGACCCCATGGAAAAGCATGAAATGGCAGAGAATTCTGGATTTTCTTATTTAACTATGCACACATACTCCAGACACTGCTGCTGCTGCTCTTCCTCCCCAACAGTTACCGTATATAGCCAGTTGTTTCCCCTTGAACTCTGAGGCAAAATACAGTGTTTGTGCTTTTATTTAAATAAGAACAGCTTTCCTGGTAGGACCTTAAAAAAAAGAAAAAAGCAAGCCCTAGCCGGCCGGCTCTCCCGCCCATTCTGCTCTCCAATGGACATTAATTGGACTACGTCTGTGGCAACAAAATACTCGGCGGGAGGACAGAAACAGACGGAATCCCGGATGCCACCATTCAGCTGTTTATTTATGTAACAGATTTTCCCCCAAGCCATTGGATTACCAACCTACTGCCCTCTGCTGTGCCTATTGTCCTGTTTATTATTTACTGTAATGCCTGCATTGTTCTGCATACTTTATGCAGTCCTGGGTAGGTCTGTAGTCTAGTGTAGTTTTTGTGTTGGCTTACATAGTTCAGTGTAGTTTTTGTATTGTTCATGTAGCACCATGGTTCTGAAAAATGATGTCTCAGTTTTACTGTGTACTGTACCAGCAGTTATGGTCAAAATGACAATAAAAAGTGACTTTACACTCCCTGCTTCTTTGCCAATAACCATACACGCCTTCCCTTCCTATTTATCCATTTCCTTTATGAAAGTTAATACTGAACCTACCTTGATTTGTCTTCCTACTGTGAATGACAGAAGGTTTTATTGGAATAAACAGAAACTTGCACGATTTTGAATAATTCAAATCAAATCTCTTAACCTTCTTTACCTTAAGAGGACAGCCCCAGCCACTCCACTATTAAAAATAAAATTCCTTCAAAAACTCTTTTTAAAAAACATCACTTTCAAACATGATGCCTTTACTAAAACTTAACATAAATGGTTTCAACAGGAATCATGTAAGCATTACGGTTTAGCACACCTGCTTTTGTTCTCTTTAACTCCTAATAAAGATTCCTTCATTTTCAAAAAAAATATGACTTTCTAGCTCATCCTACCATTTCCAATGCTCTGAGATTAATTGTACTGCAGGAACTTGGGAGATGGAGGGGTAGCCTCATATACAGGACTGTGCAAAAGTCTTTAGGCACATACATACAGCTACGGTGCCCAAGACTGCTACACAGTACTGTAGTGTTATGTTTTGCACTGTACTGCTGCCACAAAAAACAAATTTTGTGACATATGTGAGTGATAAGCCTGATTGTTATATGGGTCTCTTCTGTGGACTGAGTGGAAAGAGCAGGGAGAAGGAAGCCATGTTTGGGAAAAGGGGATAGGAGGAGGAGGAAAGGGGAAGCACCAGATTTTGGATTGTAGGTTACAATGCTAAAGTTACATCTGTACCACCCAGGAACCAGACAGTCTCGATTTAATACTAACAAAGCCAAATTTTCAGGAGTACTCTGCATGTACATTATTGCCCAGGCAGGAAATCCTAAATGTCAA
The DNA here is from genome assembly GCF_048418815.1 of Hemitrygon akajei. NCBI lineage: Eukaryota > Metazoa > Chordata > Chondrichthyes > Myliobatiformes > Dasyatidae > Hemitrygon > Hemitrygon akajei. The sequence goes on along the minus strand of NC_133130.1, from coordinate 97,745,787 downwards.
GCGCCACTAGAATCTACAACTTTAATTAAACAGAAAATGACACACTAGCTATTGTAATTCATCTTTTTGTTGATAGCTTTAGCACATTGCGAATAAGGATTTATAACCAAGATAAATTCTGAGCAAAGGAACACAAAGTGACTAAAAATAACTATAAAAGCACCCTTACTAACTTAACTGCAGAGCAATTTTCATTGCAGCAAAACTACTCAAAGTCCAAAGACTGAAGCGTGGATTTCTCATTCCAATTAACTGGTACAATCCACACTGCCTGTAATTTGATTTCTAAGTTAATTACCTGTACTTGATAAATTTAGAAATTTTGTTTCACTTGATTGCTTACAATTTTCAATGCAAAACTACATGGACATTGAGGCTAGTATCAGAGAAAACCATACCCTAGCTGGAGGACTATCTGGAGCATAAATCAAAGATCAGCTGGCCTACAAAGCCAATTTCTGTGCTGTTAGTTCTACAGTACATTGTCAACAAGGATGATTTATAAATAGCCAATCTTGCTGGAATAACTCACTTACATTAAACCAGAAATTGCTGAAAATACTCAGCAGGTCAAGCAGCATTCTGGAAAGAAAAACTCTGATCTGACAAACCCAGTGAGTTGTGGTCAAGGGTCAGTGACCCAAAACATTGACTCTTGTTTTTTTCTCCTCACAGAATGCTGCCTGGCCAATTAAGTATATCCAGCACTGTTTTTATTTTAATTTTTCAACATTTGTAGTTCTCAATAATTAATTTGCATTCTTTGTTACACAAGTTATTTCATCCCTGCCATAATATGCAGATATAATGTTGACTAGATTGATTTGAAAGTGCAAAGTAAATGTATTATCAAGAAACATACGTCACATGTGAGATTCATTTTCTTGCATGTTCACAGCAAATACAAAGGAACTCAATGGAAAGCTACAAAAGCTGCCAAACAACAACATATGCAAAAGATGATAAATTGTGCAGATACAAAAATAAAAACAAAATTAGAACTGTTCCCAAAATGTTCCCCCACTGAAAATTTACTTGGCCAGGCTCATTCCCAAGTACAAGGCCCAGTATCCCTGTCTTCAACCATCTTTAGTTTTTTTGGACAAAAATTGACATAAGAATTAAATTACCAATTTCTACTACAGCAAAGACATATTTTCTACCGAATATATGGTAGAACAAAAACTAAAGTACCAATTAATCACTTAAATAACAGGAGTTACTTAAAAATTAATAGATACACTGTTTCAGTTTGAACATCAGTCTGCTCCTCAACTAAAAAGCAGTTTCCATAATCAGATAAGTGCATGTTTCATTCAAAACAGAATCTCTACATATTCCACAGTAGGTATTGTGCAGTTTTATAAGTAACCTCTACTCAGTGAATATCATTTACAATGAACTTGTGCCTTATCCAAAAGATTAAAAATGACATGCACAGCAATCACACTGGTTTACAGGTTGCGCACGCGCTCACACACGCACACACAATTAAGTAGCTAAGTAACACAAGTTGGGAAAAACGCAGCAAGGCAAACTGCATCGGCAAAAGAATAAACAAAAAATTCTGCAGATACTGCAAATACAGAGAAGTGCACACAAAATGCTGGAGGAACTCAGCTGGTCAGGCAGCATCTAAAGAAAGGAATAAACAAATGACATTTTGGACCAAGACCCCTCAACAGGACATCAGGTACAAGAATATTATGGGCTGGAGGGCTTATCCCTGCGATTTTCTTTGAATCTGAGCATAATTTAAGATAGAGGGTTAGTAGGGAGGAGAGAAACAAAAGCAGAAAGATATCAGAACTAGTGAACATTCTTTGCTCTTATTCCAGATTTTTAGTATCTGCAGTATTTTGTTTTTATACTACTTAAATAACATAATATTTTTAAAAATAAAAACAAGTCTGCAAAATAAATACAGATTCCTAAGCATGTTTAGTGGATCTAATTAGCAAGAATGATCTGGAATGTCACCTGTTTACACAAGTTTACTTAAATGCTGCTGTAAAGTAGGGGTTCCCAAGCTGGGGCCCACCAACACCTCAGTTAATGGTAAGGGCCCACGGCATAAAAAGATTGGGAATCCCTGTTGTAAAGAAATATTGATCCCCAATGCTGAGCAACCAAATTATACCAAATTGCAATTGATACCAAATCAAAGCACTTTTTTTTTTAAAATGGCACCCCAAAGCAATGAGGTTTGATCAAAATGAAATGAATTTGCTAGAGGCAAAGACAATTTGTTGACAGACATAAATAGCAAACATTGAACTTTGAAAAACTTATCCAACACAGAGAACTGGTTATTTTAAGCATTTGGTTAGAAGGTTAAGATGCTGCAGTTGGATCTGCATCACCCACTAGAACAAAATAATCTCCATTTGAACCAACAGTCAAATTTTCAAGGGCAATCTTGCATGAAACTAGAAAATATCAAACTCCACTAGACTCTGTAGACTTAATTAACATCAACAAAATGGCCCTTAATGCAGAGCTCTTGAATTCTCCAAGGTATAACTGGCTGAGCCAATTGTAAAAGTCCTAATTGTTAATAATGTTCTATTTCAGATACTTTTATTGATGCACTCTGAAGCATCAGGGGGACCCAAGTGAAAACTCTTTAACAGTGGAAATGCAATTGCGTTTTTACACTGAAACAAATGAGAATGCCTTCTCATTTTACGCATTTTCTCTTACAAAACATATTCCAGGAACATGATATTTTTGTAAAGTGTCAAGAAGCTATATCTCTATAAAATTATACTTCACAATATGACAGCCACATGTACAAAAGGTGAACAATAATTGTTATTTAAGCAAAGAGGAGGAATCAGAAAAAAGTAACTAAATACAAAAAAATCAAAAGCATTCTGCAGTAAGCATTTCTTCAAATTAAGTAAATACTGCCTCAAAAAAATCAATTTAAAGTGCCCTGTGCTTTGAACATGGTATCAACTATATTAAACTTAATAAAGAGTGGAATGATATTAACTGATCACAAACTGATTTCATAAGTAATGATATCTCAACTAACTGAAAAACTAAAAATAATCAAACTGCATTCAAATAAAAACAACAAAACTTATTGAAGATCTAACATCTTAGTGTAACTTTGCTAGAGAACAAGGCGATGATAGCTCTGTTCCAAACTGCTTCATTCTCCTACATTCATATTCATAAACAAGCTTGCTATCAATAAAGTTGGACCCAAATATCAAATGTTTTGCAGACAGGCAATAAACATTTCTTTCACACTCTAAGTGTAATTAAAAATATATTCTGGATAATTAACCAGCAAATAATGATTTAAGCCTGGATCAAAATTCTGTTTATAATAATGAATTCATCTCAGTCAGCAATTTTTCCTGGTTTAGTGGGAGAGAGTGGAGAAGAAACATAGAAAACCTACAGCACAATACAGACCATTCGGCCCACATAGTTGTGCCAAACATGTCCCTACCTTAGAAATTACTACGGTTACCTACAGCCCTCTATTTTACTAAGCTCCATGTACCTATCTAAAAGTCTCTTAAAAGACCCTATCGTATCCACCTCCACCACCGTTTCCAACAGCCCATTCCATGCACTCACCACTCTGCGTAAAAAAACTCACCCCTGACATCTCCTCTGTACCTACTCCCCAGCACCTTAAACCTGTGTCCTCTTGTGGCAACCATTTCAGCCCTGGGAAAAAGCCTCTGACTATCCACACAATCAATGCCTCTCATTATCTTGTACACCTCTATCAGGTCACTTCTCATCCTCCATCGCTCCAAGGAGAAAAGGCCGCGTTCACTCAACCTGTTCTCATAAGGCATGCTCCCCAATCCATGCAACATCCTTGTAAATCTCCTCTGCACCCTTTCTATAGTTTCCACATCCTTCCTGTAGTGAGGCGACCAGAACTGAGCACAGTACTCCAAGTGGCGTCTGACCAGGGTCCTATATAGCTGCAACATTACAACTGATGAAGGCCAATACACCATATGCCTTCTTAACCACAGAGTCAACCTGCGCAGCTGCTTTGAGCGCCCTATGGTCTCGGACCCCGAGATCCCTCTGATCCTCCACACTGCAAAGAGTCTTACCATTAATACTATATTCTGCCATCATATTTGACCTACCAAAATGAACCACTTCTCATTTATCTGGGTTGAACTCCATCTGCCACTTCTCAGCCCAATTTGCATCCTATCAATGTCCCGCTGAAACCTCTGACAGCCCTCCACACTATCCACAACACCTCCAACATTTGTGTCATCAGCAAACTTACTAACCCATCCCTCCACTTCCTCATTTAGGTCATTTATAAAAATCATGAAGAGTAAGGATCCCAGAACAGATCTCTGAGGCACTCCACTGGTGACCGACCTCCATGTAGAATATGACCCGTCTACAACCACTCTTTGCCTTCTGTGGGCAAGCCAGTTCTGGATCCACAAAGCAATGTCCCCTTGGATCCCATGCCTCCTCACTTTCTCAATAAGCCTTGCATGGGGTACCTTATCAAAAGAACAAAAAGGAAATCAATTATTAAGATAGATTACTTAACAAAGAGTAAACAGATGTAAGAAATTAAAAGTAACAGTTGCAATATCATAGGAAACAAAGTTTTCTGCATTCTTTCTCCACTTCGCTTCTCCTTTAACTTTATCATGATTAGATACCAGGATATCTCATACTCCATCTCAGACATGTCCCCAAACAACACAAATGAGTTACATCATTAATTGCTGGATATAATCAAACCCAAGGTCAGAACATTCATAAACATTGGAAAACTATCGAGGCCAAATACAGAAGCATGATTTTCCTTCCCAACACACCACTGCGTTAGGTTCATTGTCACCTTGAGTGACATAAGAATCAGTGGTGTACTCCTGAGTGGACATGAAAAAAAAAGGTTACAGGACAACAAGTAGAGTAACAGGATGAATAAATATGTGACTCAAAGGACAGAATGGCTTCCTTCTATATCAGGAAGACAGCATCCCTACTCAACACAAACAATTCCAGATGAAGAGAAGGTTAAAGAAAACTCAATTTTCAAATCTCAACTAATATGAAATGGTTAATATATCCTTCTACTAAGAAAAAGACTGATCTCCCATCTTGCATAAAATACAGGGCTAAGAGAAAGGAGTAAACTATCCAAAAGACTGGTGCCAACTTAGTCACAAATACAAATTTAACTGATGACAAAATACCACAGATGATTTGAAATACCTGCAATGTACCATACAGCTGTTTTCCAACTGTTAGTAAATACACAATAACAATAATAATCTGTTAGTGAAATGATATTTTAAAACATAAGCTATTATCTGTTCAGAGCAACACACAAAATGCTGGAGGCGCACAGCAGGTCAGGGAGCATCTATGGTGAGGAATAAACAGTGGATGTTTCGGACCATGACCCTGCATCAATCAGGATGCTGCCTCTCCTGCCGAGTTTCTCTCATATTGTGTGTGTGGGTCTGGATGTCCAGCATCTGTAGAATCTCTTGTCTTTACAATGTGCCACCTCTGTTCTGCCATTTTATAGTTTGGCATTACTTAACTTTCAAGCTCTTTGAAATCTAATATTTTCCAGTATTGTATCTAAAGACATATTTCAGCCAATGTAAGCGAATAAGAAAAATATTCCACCAGTTCATAGCAATAACGTCACTCCTGACTAAAAATATGGTCGGCAGTATGGGAAGCTGATTTCAAATCGCCAAACTTACTTTATGAAGTGCTCAGCAAAAGAAAATGAAAAATTTCAACATCACTGATTCAATGAGTAGAAGAGCACAGATAGAACAAAACAGCACAGTACAAGCCCTTCAGCCCACAATGTTGTGTCAACCCTTAAACCCTGCCTCCCATATAACCCTCCACCTTTTAATTCCTCCATATACCTGTCTAGTAGTCTCTTAAATTTCACTGGTGTATTCCCACAAATTTCTATTGAAGATCAACAGATGCTTGATGCTCCAATTACCGAGCATGACATTCAGAAAGCTATTTTATCAATGCAATCAGGTAAAGCTCCTGGACTTGATGGATATTCGGTGGGATTTTACAAAAAATTTGAAAGATTACTTTCCCCGTATCTTTTGGAAATATCTCATGAATCCTTTGAGAAGGGTAATTTACCTTATTTTTATGAGGCATCTATTTCCTTAATCCTTAAAAAAGATAAAGATCCTGTTGAATATTCATCATATAGACCTATTTCATTATTAAATGTGGATGCAAAAATTCTCTCTAAAATAATGGCTAATCGCTTGGAAAATATTTTAACTAAGATCATTTCTATGGATCAAACGGGCTTTATTAAAGGCCGTTACTCTTTTTCTAATGTTCGGAGATTGATAAACATTATATATTCACCATTATCTAAGCAACCTCAATGTATTATCTCTCTCGATGCAGAAAAGGCATTCGCTAGAGTTGAGTGGCCATATTTGTTTAAAGTATTAGAAAAATTTGGTTTTGGTATAATTTTAATAGGTGGACTCAAATGATTTACAAGAACCTTATTGCCACTGTCATTACTAATAATTACAGATTTTTTTTCCCACCTTCTCATGGTTCTAGACAGGGATGTCCTTTAAGCCCTTTATTATTTAATCTTGTATTGGAGCCTTTAGCTATAACATTACGTGAAGCTAAAAATATTCATGGTATCTCTATGAATGGAAACATACATAAGATCTCTTTATGCAGATGATCTTTTGATTTTTATTTCGAATCTTGAGGAATCAATTCCTAATCTTTTGGAAACACTTTAGATTTTGGTAAATTTTCAGGATATAAACTTAACTTGAATAAAATGCCATAAAATTTCCATTAAATGCCCCTGTTAGTATATATAATGATATTCCTTTTAGTATTGTTAATACATTTAGACAGATTCAATTTATTGTCATTTATAAACCACAAAGACAATGCAGTTAAAAAATGAGACAACATTCTCCGGAATGATATCACGAAAAAGCACAAAACAGACCACACAAGAAAAACCACATAATGTTTGGTAATCCCCAATCCAGAGTCCAGAGAGGCCGCTGCACATCGATATCGTGCTACCATCTTAGCACGTTCCCTGGAAAGGAACTACAAACCCATCAGACAAACCTAAAGCTACAAGACCTACACAAAACCACATAGATTACATATAGTTATAGTTAACATATAGTTTCAACAGTGCAGACAATACCATAATTGATAAAAGACCAACTGACAAAGACCACATAATTATAGCACATAGTTTCAACAGTGCAGACAATACCATAATTGATAAAAGACCAACTGACAAAGACCACATAATTATAACACATAGTTTCAACAGTGCAAAGCAATACCGTAATCTGATAAAGAGCAGTCCATGGCACGGTTTAAAGAAAGTCTCAAAGTCCCGACAGCCCATCAGCTCACGCAGATGGTAGAAGAATGAAAAACTCTTTCGCCATGAACCTCCAGCGCCACAGCTTGCCGATACAGCACTTTGGGAGCTCCGACCAAAGCCAACTCCGAGTCCGTCCGAAAACTTCGAGCCTCCGACCAGCCCTCCGACACAGAGCACCATCTCTGCCGAGCGCTTCGACCCCGGCACTGGCCGCCAAGCAACAGGCAAAGCCGAGGATTCTGGGCCTTCCTCCCAGAGATTTTTCCGATCACACAGTAGTAGCGGCAGCGAAACAGGCATTTTAAAAGTTTCACCAGATGTTCCTCCGTGCGTCACACGTCCATCTCCATCAAATCAGGATTGTACATGGCCCCTACTTACAAATAACGGATATTCATTCCTGGAGTGGCCGCTGCGCGCTGTGTCGCACCGCCATCTTGGCTCGATATTTAGGTATTATAATTACTAAAAATATAAAGATCTTAATAAAGCTAATATAGTTCCTTTAATGGATTCCATGAAACAATTATTTTCTAGATGGAATCCACTTACTCTTTCTTTAATAGGTCATATCCATGCTGTGAAAATGATGATTTTACCTAGATTTTATATATTTTCCAAAATAAACCCATCTTTTTAACAAAAAAAATTTTTGATCCAATTGACTCTTATTTCTTCCTTTATTTGGAACAATAAGAGACCAAGAATTAACAAGTATCATTTACAAAAATCCAAAAAAGATGGTGGACTTGCACTTCCTAATTTAAGACTATTATTGGGCTGTGAATATTAGACAATTATGTTTTTTGTTATACTGGCTCGATAAGAGCCAAAAACCACTATAGGATGATTTGGAATTAAAAGCTGTTAAACAATTTCATTTAAATTCAATATTAGGAGCTCCATTACCTTTACAGCTCTCTAAAATTCCAAATTTAAATCTTTACCCGGTTATTAAACAGTCCCTACGGATTTGGGTTCAGTTACACAATTTTTAAAATTTTAAACAATTTAAGTTGTCTAGTTTTTTTTAAAATATCAAAACTTTTCATTTAAACCTTCAATAACCGACCCCATTTTTCTTCTATGGAGAAATAAAGGGATCCGTTCTTTTACAGATTTATTTTGTGACGGTCGATTGATGACTTTTTATTAAAGAGTTAATTAACAAATATTCTCTCGCTCATACACATTTTTTGCATTATTTTCAGGTTAGACATTTTTTACAACAATATTTACCTAAGTTTCCATATTTACAAGAATCTGATTTGTTGGATACCATTTTGAAGTTGAATCCTTTAGTGAGAGGTTCCATTAGCAGAATTTATAATTTATTTTTGTTACAAAAAGAGAACCTACCGCTAAAGATTAAACAAAATTGGGAGAGAGAACTTAATATGACCTTTGTTAATGAAGATTGGCTTTGAGTTTTAAAAAACGCAAATTCTTCTTCTACATGTGCCAACCACTGTTTAATTCAATTTAAAATTGTTCACTGCTATTGTTTAACAAAGGAGAGACTATCTAAAATATTTCCTAGTATAGACAACAACTGTGATAGATGTAAAACTGAAGTAGCTACTTTGTCACAGATGTTCTGGTCATGTTCTTCATTAAAATTGTTTTGGAAATCTTTATTTTCTACAATTTCTAAAGCTCTGAAAATTAATTTACAACCTAATAGATTGACTGTTCTATTTGGAATAGTTCCATATCATATTCAGGGGATTTCATCTTCAGATCAACATGTAATTACATTTGTTACATTATTGGCAAGAAGGAGAAGGGCTATTTTATTAAAATGTAAAGATATCTCTTCCCCTACATTAATTGAATGGTTTTCTCAAGTAATGTCATGTCTCAGTTTGGAAAAAATTAGAAGTAGAACTTTTGATCCCCGATTCAATTTTGAGAGAAGATGGATTTCTTTTGCCAAATATTACCATCTAATTTGAACTATTCTATATAGTCTCCTTCCAATTTTATTTTTTTTATATAAACATGAATTGGCGATTGATGACTCTTTTTCTTTATATATTTAGATGATGGTTAAACGTATTGCCCCAAGGGGTTGATTCCTAATGGGTTCCCCCCCTTTTTTTTGTAGTCATTGGGTTTTTTTTCTAATTAGACAGGGTTCTTTTTTTCCCTTTTTCCCATTTTTATATATTACGATCAGCTTTTTTCTTCAGCTTTATTAATTGTATACATATTAATCTGTTAAAGTTTTGTATCATTTTATAGCTGTAGAAGATTATGTACCAATAAATAGATTTTAAAAATGAAATGAATAATATCCCCCTTGAACTTTCCACCCCTTATCTTAAAGCCACGTCATCCTCCTTCAAAGAAAGGGGCTTTCCTTCAACCACCACCACCAGTGCTGCCCTCACCCACATTTCTTCCATTTCATGCACATCTGCCCTCACCCCATTCTCCCGCCACCCCACCAGAGATAGGGTTCCTCTTATCCACACCTACTACGCCAGTAGCCTCCGTGTCCGGCACATAATTCTCCGTAACTTCCACCATCTCCAACAGGACCCCACCATCAAGCACATCTTTCCCTCCCCCCACTTTCCACAGGGATCATTCCCTATGTGACTCCCTTGTCCGTTCATCCCTTCCCACTGATCTGCCTCCTGATACTTATCCTTGCAATCGGAACAAGTGCCATACCTATCCCTACACCTCCTCCCTCACTAGCATTCAGGGCTCCAAACTGCTCTTCCAGGTGAGGTAACGCTTCACCTGTGAATCTACTGGGGTCAACTACTATATCTGGTGCTCCCTTTGTGCCCTTCTGCATATCGATGAGACCCAACGTAGACTGGGAGACCGCTTCATCAAGCACCTAAGCTCTGTCCACCAGAAAAGGCTGGATCACCCACTCTCAATTCTACTTCCCATTCCAACATGTCAGTCTATGGCTTCCACAGCCGCAATGAGGCCATTCTCAGGTTGGAAGAGCAACACCTTATATTTCATTTGGGTAGCCTCCAACCTGATGGCATGAATATTGATTTCTCAAACTTCTGATTATTGCCCCTCACCTTCATCATTCCCATCTCTCAACTTATCTCCTTACCTGCCCATCACCTCCTTCTGGTGCTCCTCCACGTTCCCTTTCTTCCATGGTCTTTAACCTTCTCCTATCAGATTCTCCCTTCTCCAACTCTTTAATCTCTTTCACCTATCAGCTTCACCCCTCCCCCCTCCTGGTTTCACCTATCACTTACCACCTTGTACCTATTCCTCCCTTACCCCCACCTTCTTGCTCTAACTTCTCATTTTTTTCCAGTCCTAATGAAGGGCCTCAGCCTGAAATGTTGACTGGTTACTCTTTTTCATAGATGCTGCCTGACCTGCTGAGTTCCTCCAGCATTTTGCGTGTGTTGTTACAGACAAAGGTTACATTTTCTTTTCAAACTCTGCTCCATTTCTGGTACTTGAAGCTTTTAAACCCTCTCAAACAAGGGGATCGTAAAACAATGCAAACATATACAAAAGCTCCATTATTTGAAATTAGCCCTTAAACATCTGCTGACTATATGGAAGATCATATGGAAAATTTGTCAGAGCTACACATGCTTCAACAGATTCAAGTCATGAAGGGAAGATATTTCAACTCCAAAATCATTTATATGCAAATAAATTATCAAGCTTTCTGTATTCCTTCCCAAATAGGTGCCATACGGCAATTACACTCTGTAAAATGAAGTAAGTTCTTGGACCATCAATTTTAACCTCAATGAAATCTGGTTTCTTCAATTTCAAAGCAATACATAACTGAACCTTTCCTCATTGCTTTATTTTCCAGTTCATTCTCACAATTCCTCGTGCTCAATACTTTATTCACATACTACAGTATTATTGGAGATAATGCTCTTGCTTTAATCAACGTGTTATACCAATCTTTATAGTATGTGTAACCTACCTGCTCTCTTTATGTATCAGCCAAAAAACAACTATCATAATAAGTACTGTATTCACGTGTCCTACTAGCTTCAAGTATCTGTGGATTTCTATTCCTTGGTTCTTCAGTTTAATTTATTATGCATTCCCTTGACTTACCAAATGCATTATGTCACACTTTGCCAAAGAGATTCTTATTTTCCTAATTGCTGCAATTCTGTCTTGCTCAGCACATGGCCATTTCTTGTACCTTCTGCAAACTACTTCATCATGCCTCTTACAGTTAGGTTTAAATGCAAAAGTGTAAACACAAAGCCATACAGCAATTTTATTGCCAGCAGCCGTCCATGAAATACACAGTCTTCATTCTCCATTTCCTGACACCAATCTAACTTTGGAATCAACTTGCCATTTACCTTTTTATCTTCTGGGCTGTTACTTTACTAATGTGACTTTGACAGAAATCTCTCTGAAAGTTGCCTCTCCAAAAATAAGATCAGGTTTGTTAGGCACAAATCTCCAATTGAATTCATACACTATTCTTGATTAATCAGCCTTTTTGCTACTGTCCTTCAGAATCTTTTTGCTAGTTATGTAATCAGCAACAAATCCATTTGACTTGCCTATAACTACTCACTAATATTTTAATAATGGTTCATTTTTAGGTATTTCTCCAGTTCCTTACCTGTGGGATTAGAAAAGCCACTAACAAATCTTCACCATTTCTTCCATTCAGTCAGATGCAGCTCATTTGGAAGTGCCCTAGACTCAGAATTGAACAGTTCAACTTTATACTCCAGAAACTAAGCACAAAATCTGGCCTGAAACTTGCAGTCTCCGGAAGCTCTGATTGCAAAGGTATCTTTTCCATCAGGACTTTATCTGTTCTCTCATTTAGACAAAGGATCCTACGGAACCTTTGAATATGAGCAGAAGCATTCTCCCTAGTGTTTTGGTACATATTTATCCCTCAATCGATAATATATTATTTGTGAGAGGCAAATTGTGCACAAATTGACTGTTGCATATTCTACATCATAACTGTAGTTTTGGAAGTTCTTAACCATCTGTAAAGCACTTTGAAATATGCCAAAGGCACCACACAAGTACTTATTCTCCCAACAACCAGATAAAGGTTTTTCAGAATCAGTTGTGAAATTTGTTGTTTTACAGCAGTATAGTGCAATATACCATAAATTACAACAAGAAATATATAAAGGCATTAAGTATTTAAGTAAGCAAAAAGTGAGCAAAAATAGTGAGGTAGTGTTTAAGGGTTCATCATCCATTCAGAAATCTGATAGCTGAGGGGAAAAAGTTGTTTCTAAAACGTTGAGTACCTCTCTTCAGGCTCCTGTACTTCCACTTTGATGGTAGTAATGAAAGGCGGCATATCCTGGATAGTGGGGGAACTTAATGGTTGCCGCCTCTTTGAGGCATCGCCTTTAGAAAATGTCCTCAATGCTGGGGATGCTGGAGCCCATGATGGAACTGGCTGAGTTTACCACCCTCTGCAGCTTTTTCCAGCCCTGCACACCAGTTACAACACTCTACACAGTACATCTGTAAAAATTTGGTAGTATATGCCAGGAAGCTTTACTTGCAAGAATACTAAGCCTTTACATTCTCACTATCTCTTTCCTCATTACATTAATCTCAGACATTTCACATTCCCCAAATGCAATTAATACATCATCTTCCCTCTGTCATTAGCAACTATATATAATATATACAGTCGGCCCTCCTTATCCGCAGGGGATTGGTTCCGAGACCCCCGCAGATACTCAAGTCCCTTATTTAACCTGAATCAGTGCAGCAGTCTTTAGGACCCAGCAGAACCCCAGACTTTATTTAACATGCTCAGTGCGGTGGACATTAGGACCTGGCGTAGCTCTGAATCCGCGGTGTTTCTGTTCACGAACATAATCACGATCGCAATTGAAGGTGGAAGTAATAAAGCGATCGGAAAGAGGTGAAACGCCATCGGTCATTGGAAAAGCGTTAGGCTACAGTCAGTCAACGATCGGAACAATTTTAATGGAGCATTTGAAAGGCCCTGCCCCGATGAAAGCTACAATTATTACTAAGCAATGCAGTGGTTTAATTATTGAAATACATACGTTTCTTAAGTGTTTTATATGCATAGAAAGGTCAAATATATACTATATACTAAGAAAAACGTTTGACTAACTGACGCTAAATAAAACCGGATGCACCTGTTCCAACTTAAAGACGGACTCAGGAATGGAACTCATTCATAACCCGGGGACTGCCTGTACTTTTAAGTCATTTCTAGATTACTTATAATACCTAATACAATGTAAACACTTTGTAAATAGTTGTTATACTGTATTGTTTAGGGAATAATGACAAGAAGAAATAGTCTGCACATGCTCAAACAACGAGTGCCGGAGAGAACTTCTGGGTTTTCCCAATCCGCGGTTGGTTGAATCCACACATGCGGAATCTATGGATAAGGACGGCCGACTGTAATACATATTTTTAAAATATATAAAAACATGGTATCACTATGAACCCATGGTAATGTGAATTTTAATTGCTAGGTCACAGGAAAGTAATTGCAATCCCAGCAGAATGTAAAAGATTTTGAAAATCTGTCTGATAACAGACATACTAAGGAGGGAACAACAGATATTGAAAAAGGTTGGAAGACATCTTTGACAAATTGTAGCTGTGAGCGTGGTTGGAGAGACTGGAGCAGGAGTTGTGGAAATCTGTTCAAGTGGTGTATTTGGTGTCCTCTATATAATAAAACTGCTCCAAAATGATGTAAATGCTAATTTCACTTACAACAGAGGTATCACATAGTGCAGGTATTACAGATGTCCCCAATAACCACTTCATTTCAAGGCTGCAGTGTATCTAACAGAGCCTGCTCTAATAATTTTTATCTGAAAATGGAGGAATACACGACTCAGACAAGTGTTACTGGTTGCGTCACATGTTTTATGAATCACTAAGCCCTAGTTCCTCAAGGAGAATTCTCAACATTCAAACAGGAATAAGAACTTGCTCAAGTACTTTGAAATTAATGCATGTTCCAAGAGCTCGAAGAGAAATAAATCTCATTTATTTCAATTCTTAATAAAAAGAATTGTTTGCCCACATTTTTTGGAAGGGCAAGGAAAATGAAATCTTCACCAGAGGCAAATATACATTGCCTGAATCCCTCAAGGAAGTCAAATCAGATTTTAGTTGAGACAATAAATCAAAAGGCAATATAAAATATTGCACAGAAATTTCCAATGATGATTCTACTGGCATTCTGGCTGACACAAAATCCAATCTGGTTGTTTACTTTATAAATACAAGAGATTCTGCAAATGACAGAAATCCAGAGTAACGCAGAAAATGCTGGAGAAGCTTAGCAGGTCAGGCACCATATATAGAGAGGAATAATGAGTCAACATCTCAGTCCAAGACATTTTTCTTCTCCCTTCCTTTCCAGTCCTGGTGAAGGGCTTTAGCCATTTACATAGATGCTGCCTGGCCTGCTGAGCTCCTCCAGCATTTGTGGGTATAACACTGGTTGTTTACTTTACTCATATTTGCAAGCTACACTTACAGCAGCTTGAGTCCCTACTAGATCATCTCATCTGGAGCAAACACTGGCCAGGAAACAAGATTTCTCAATATAGAACCCAAAACATTATATGCTTTCATGAATAAATGCCCAACTTTTTCTGATAAGATAATGAAACTAGATCACACCACTGAAGTTTTAGGAAAATGTATCTACAATTGTCTATTGCTGCTCAGGCCTGAAGATAACTATTGGCTCACAGGTGAAACATTTCTACCATGTATGAATTTAATGCTGTTTAAATTTTTAATTGGTTATTACAAAACAGTGAGAAAATCACTTACTTTAAGCGTGAAAACTTCCTGTACTAGAAGCTGATACGCAGCAAAGTGCAAAGTGAACAAGAATATCTTGCAGGTCAAATTTAAGCTTTTGCAATCAATTCTGGTATTGATCTGCAGTTCTTTTCCTTCAATGTTGTGAACACATTCAAGATGAAAACCAAATTTTTTTATTAAATACGTGCATCACAAAATATGTACAAGGGTAGCATTAAAAAAAAAGGAGCTGAGCTCTAGAATAATTATTTCCTTAAAGAATGGGGATCAGGTTCAAAATCAATCAGGGTCTATCAAAACCAGAAACCCTGGATCAACAGTTCTGTGCATGCTGCACTTACCGTGCAAGACAAAGCTTATGTCACCGGTAACCAACAGGAACTCAAAATTGCAGCTATGACCTGCACAAAGTCATCAAGGCAGCGAAACAACAATACAGGGACAAGATCCAGACACAGCTCTCCACCAACAACACACTCAGCTTATGACAAGGTCTGCACACCATCGCAGACCTCAAAGTTAAAAGCAATGGTACTACCAACATCGCTGCCTCTCTCCCAGATGAGCTAAATCTTTTTTTTCCCCCACTCAGTTCAATGTCGCCAACACTGAGCCCCCGAGGACACCAGCTGAAGTTCTATAGGAGAATGGTACTCATCGATTTCTTCGGCGAGTCTTGGTCATCTCTGAGGCCAAAGTATTCAGGTGTTTCCAACAAGTAGGCAGTCGCAAGGCTGTGGAACCCAACGGCATCCCAGGGTGGGTACTCAGGATGTGCACAGCACAACCGGCAAGTGTGTTTACAGACATTTTTAATCTCTCTTTCTCCCAGTGTAGCATGCCCTCCTGCTTCAAAACATCCACTATTGACCCTGTAACTAAAAAGACCAAGGTAACATGTCTGAACAACTGGCGCCATGTTACACACACCTCAATAATAAGCAAATGCCTTGAGAGGCTGGTCAAGGATCTACATCTGCAGCTTGCTACCACCCACACTGGACTCCCTACATTTCACCTACCGACACGACGGATCGACAGATGACACTGTCCTTACACACTTGGAGAAGAGGAATGCTTACATAAGAATGCTGTTCTTCAACTACAGTTCATCATTCAGCACCAGAATTCCCTCCAGGCTTGACAAGAAGCTCAGAGACCTCGGCCTTCACCCTGCCTTGTGCAGCTGGATCCTGGACTTCCTGCCAGATCGCCAGCAGGTGGCAAGAAAGAGCTCCCTCACCTCTGCCCCTCAACACAGGAACCCCTCAGGTCTGTGTCCTAAGCCCCCTCCTTTACTCTCAATATACCCATGACTGTGTCACCACCCACAGCACCAATCTGCTAATTAAGTTTGCTGATGATACTACATTGAATGGCCTTCTCTCAAATAATAACGAGGCAGCCTACTGAGAAGAGGTCATCACCCTGACACAGTGGTGTCAAGAAAACAACCTCTCTCAATGTTGCAAAAAAAACAACGAAGGAGCTGGTTGTGGACTACAGTAGGAATGGAGACAGGTTAGCCCCTATTGACATCAATGGATCTGGGGTTGAGAAGGTGAAAAGTTTCAAGTTCCTTGGCATACACATCACTGAGGATCTCACATGGTCTGTACATACCAGCTGTGTGGTGAAAAAAGCACAACAGTGCCTCTTTCACCTCAGATGATTGAAGTAGTTTTACATAAGTCCCCAATTCCTAAGGACTTTCTACAGGGCACAATTGAGAGCATCCTGACTGGCTCTGCATCACTGCCTGGTATGGGAACTGTACTTCCCTTAATCACAGCAGGACTCTGCAGAGAGTGGTACAGACAGCCTAGCACATCTGTAGCTGCGAACTTCCCACTAATCGGGACACTTACAGAGACAGGTGCGTAAAAAGGGACTGAAGAATCATTGGGGACCCAAGTCACTCCAAATACAAACTGTTCCAGCTGCTCCCATCCAGGAAGCGGTACCACAGCTTTAAAGCCAGGGCCAACAGGCTCCGGAAAAGCTTCCTCCACCAGGCCATCAGATTGATTATTTAACGCTGATACAATTGTATTTCAATGCTATATTGACTATCCTGTTGTACATACCATTTGTTACAAATTACACATTGCACAGACGAGACATAATGTACAGGTGTTTACTCCTCATGTAAGTGAAGGAGTCAATTCAATAGCCCAATTGACTACTTTTAATCCTATGGCCTTCCTTAAAGTACAATTTGTTCTGAGATACACAAATTGAAGAGATCGTCTTAAGTCTTCAAGTTCTGACTTAAGGATGAAAATATAGTGCTCTCCATGAACTCAATTCTTGAACTAGTGCACAATGTTATATTACATTAAAGACTTCACTTTTTGAAGTCTTGATTAAATATTAACATTTAACATCAATTACTCCTCATTGGTAAACCACAGCTGATGGGAGCATCAATATCAGCAGTGTCAACTTAATGACCAAAATCAATCAAACTGGAAAATGAATGCATTCTCTTCATATGCAATGCTCCATGTGGATGGAGACAGTTGAGCAGCTGGAACTGCACCCCAAAATAATTTACTCGAGAGCTTTGTTCATTTTATATCTTTAGTTTTGACAGGTTCCTATATTTTCTTAAATAGTTTCACTTGAACATTTTATTTTGCAGAACCATCATTCTCTTTTCTCAGTTCATCTATTTTGTTATCACAGTGTGTTTATCCATTAACTTCCTCAATACTATTTACAGTGGGCAGGTATATTCAGCAGCCACTTTATTAGGGCATTAACGAGGTATACTTTATTAAGTGCATTTGCTCATTAATGCAAATATCTAATCAGCCAATCATGTGGCAGCTACTCAATGCATAAAAACATGCAGACATCAAGAGATTCAGTTGTTCAGGCCAAACATCAGAAAAGGGAAGAAATGTGATCCAAATGCCATGAAATGACTGTTGGTGCCAGATGGGGTGGTTTGAGTATCTCAGAAATTGCTGGTCTCCTGGGATTTTCACACACAAGTCTCTAGAGTTTACAGAAAATGGTGTGAAAAACAAATACATCCATTCTGTGGGTGAAAACAGCTTGTTAATGAGAGAGGTCAGAGGAGAATGGCCAGACTGGTTCAGACTGAGAGAAAGGTGACAGTAACTCAAATGACCACGCATTTACAACAGTGATGTGCAGAAGAGCATTTCTTTAATGCACAGTATGTCAAAAATTGAAGTGGATGGGCTACAGCAGCAGAAGACCGTGAACATACACTCAGTGGCCACTTTATTGTGGCACAAGGAGGAGTTTCACCAGGAATGCACAGAAATCCAGATATACATTTGTATATTGATTTTACTGCAGAAAATAAAGCCCAAGGTGGCATACAAAAACAATGTCAACAGATCTCGGTGACAATTATGAACCTAATGGGTTTTATATTTTAAAAGGAGAAAATAAAGAGCTCACAATCACAACAGAGGCAACAAAAGCATGTGTCACCAATTCTAGGAATCTGTTGAGGTATATATCAAAAGACAGAAGTAGTAAGGCACAGCTATGGTGGGATGAACAGGAATGAATCTGGAATGTGCTGCGAGGCAAGTGGCTTTGAAGACAGTAGAAGAAAGGCAACTGGGTTGAGTAGTACTCGGTTAGGCTCAACTGAGTTGATAAACATTGGCATTTTGGATGAACTTGAGGTGCAAAGAGGTAGGGGAGGAATGGGGAGACAGGATATTTACTGTAAAGAAGAGAATGAAGAAAATAAGATTGTAATTGATGAAGTCACTTGACCTGTAAGGAAAAGAATCAGCCAGCTGGGAAGGCAAAAAATGGCAAAATTAATTAAGAGGCCTGCAAAGTACGTTAACTGTTTACACCACAGATGCTGCCCAGCCTGTGGGGTATACATTGCCTACCAATGACCTGTAAGTATTTGACTTGACTACTCAGACAGCAACATCTAAACTTCAGATTGCTATCAGCGAGAAGGGGTAAGCACCAATTGCAGGATCTCCTACAAATCATTATTTCCAAGTCACCATCACCACACTCCCTCAGTATCGCTAGGTTTAAATCCTGAAAATCCTTACTCTAGCACTGAGAGTCCTTTCAACTGGACTGCCATGGTTCAGAAAATGGCTCATTACTACCTACTCAAAGGCAAGTAGGGACAGGTAATTAATTCAATTCTTGCCAATGATGCAAGATCCCAGAAAAAAAATCAAATTTGAAAAACAAAGGCACTCATGTGTTTGGCACAGGATTTCACTGCCCTCACAGGCCTTCGATAGAGGCAAAGGTGTGGTCCAGATTAACAGAAATATACCACAAAAGTGTCTTTCACTACATTCTTCACCTACAAAGAATGCATGCATACTTTCGTAAAACAACTCCCTTGATCATTCATTTATCACTACACTTTAAAAAAATAGTCAAACCCCTGCATTTTGTTGTACTGTTCATGAACCAGACCTCTTTAAGGGACTGGAGCTGGAGAGGGTCAGTAACATTAAACTCTTTGGTGTAATCATATCAGAGGGCGTGTCCTGGGACCAGCACATAAATGCCATCACAAAGGCGGCATGACGGTGCCTCTACTTCTTTGAAGTTTGCATAGATGCAGCATATCATCTAAAACCATGACAAACTTCTAAAGATGCACAGTGGAAAGTACCCTGACTGGTTTCATTGCAACTCGGTATTCAAACATCCATGCTCAAGAACTGAAAAATCTACAAAAAGTGATGGATATAGTCCAGTCCATCACAGGCAAAGCCCTCCCCACCACTGAGCACATTTAGGAGCACTGCCACAAGAAAACAGCATCCATCATCAAGGACCCTCACCATCCAGGCCAAGCCCTCTTTTCGTAGCTGCCATCAGGAAGAAAGCCAGAAGCCAGTCCCATGTCACCAAGTTCAGGACAATTATTACTCTTAAACCACCAGGCTCCTCAACCAGAGTGGTTTGAACTGATTCCACAAATTATGGACTCACTTTCAAGAACTCTACAACTCATGTTCTCAGTATTATTTGTTTACTTATTTATATTTTTATTTGCATAATTTATCTTTTGCACCTTGGTTGTTCGTCAGTCTTTGTGTGTAGATCTTCACTGATTCAGTTGTATGCTATCTGCAAATGCCTGCAAGAAAAT
This sequence comes from Hemitrygon akajei, assembly GCF_048418815.1. NCBI lineage: Eukaryota > Metazoa > Chordata > Chondrichthyes > Myliobatiformes > Dasyatidae > Hemitrygon > Hemitrygon akajei. The sequence goes on along the minus strand of NC_133130.1, from coordinate 97,725,457 downwards.
AAATCTCAAGATAGTATACAGTGACATGTATGTATAATAAATTTACCTTGAACTTTGCAAACTGGAACACTGGTGTCAGTATTATGACATACGAATAACAACTTCAAGAGGATAATAAACTGTCATGAGATAGAAGAATTCCCTTATACAAAAAATTGTAATGCTGTGTAGAGTTTAAGCTTGCCAACATTCTTTTGACAAACTTGTCATTTCAAGCCTGTCTTTCTCTGCTGAGTAGATATATGAATTTTGAAACAGAGCCAGAGTTGCACAGCACAGAAACAGACCCTTGACTGGCCATTTTGCCATCTACACTTTTGCCGACATTAGGATCATATTATTCTATACATTGTCTATTTAAATGCCAATCTAAATGTCTCTTAAATTAAATCTCATGATCTTATCCAATTCCACCATCACCCCTGGCAGCAAGTCCCAAATAGATAGATAGATAGATAGATAGATACTTTATTCATCCCCATGGGGAAATTCAACATTTTTTTCCAATGTCCCATACACTTATTGTAGCAAAGCTAATTACATACAATACTTAACGCAGTATAAATATGATATGCATCTAAAATCACCCTCTCAAAAAGCATTAATAAATAGCTTTTAAAAAGTTCTTAAATAGTTTACTAAAATACATTGAATGGTAACTTAAGCTCAGTCCTAACCCCGGCACTTTAACATATCTTACCCCTGGCAGTTGAATTGTAAAGCCGAATGGCATTGGGGAGTAATGATCTCTTCATCCTGTCTGAGAAGCATTGCAACGATAACAACCTGCCGCTGAAGCTGCTTCTCTGTCTCTGGATGGTGCTATGCAGAGGATGTTCAGGGTTTTCCATGATTGACCGTAGCCTACTCAGCGCCCTTCGCTCTGCTACCGATGTCATACTCTCCAGTTCTGTGCCCACGACAGAGCCCGCCTTCCTTACCAGCTTATTAAGACGTGAGGCGTCCCTCTTCTTAATGCTGCCTCTCCAACACGCCACCACAAAGAAGAGGGCGCTCTCCACAACTGACCTATAGAACATCTTCAGCATCTCACTACAAACATTGAATGACGCCAACCTTCTAAGGAAGTATAGTCGACTCTGTGCCTTCCTGCACAAGGCATCTGTGTTGGCAGTCCAGTCTAGCTTCTCGTCTAACTGCACTCCCAGATACTTGTAGGTCTTAACCTGCTCCACACATTCTCCATTAATGATCACTGGCTCCATATGAGGCCCAGATCTCCTAAAGTCCACCACCACCTCCTTGGTCTTGGTGATATTGAGACGCAGGTAATTCGAGTTGCACCATATCACAAAGTCCTGTATCAGTTTCCTATACTCTTCCTCCTGTCCATTCCTGACACACCCCACTATGGCCGTGTCATCAGCGAACTTCTGCACATGGCAAGACTCCGAGTTATATTGGAAGTCTGATGTGTACAGGGTGAACAGGACCGGAGAGAGCACGGTCCCCTGCGGCGCTCCTGTGCTGCTGACCACCATGTCAGACCTACAGTCTCCCAACCGCACATACTGAGGTCTATCTGTCAAGTAGTCCACTATCCAAGCCACCATGTGAGAGTCTACTCCCATCTCCGTTAGTTTGTGCCTTAAGATCCTGGGCTGGATGGTGTTAAAGGCACTAGAGAAGTCCAGGAATGTAATCCTCACAGCACCACTGACCCCATCCAGGTGAGAGAGGGATTTGTGCAGCAAATACTTGATAGCATCCTCCACTCCCACCTTCTCCTGATACGCAAACTGAATATAGCAATCACTTCAAATTCCCTTTAAAACCCCTTGCTCTCACCTCAAATTAATGCCTTCTTGCTTTTGATACTGTATTCACCTATTAAAAATTAAAAATTTTCCACCCAGTATGTTATTCAGTAACGAGACAATAGACAATTAGGAAAGAAAGGCGATCCTCCACATCAGCAATTCACAGAACAGCACCAGGCCCTACGGCCCACGATGCTGTGCCAACGTTTTAATCTACTCTAAGATCAATCTAACCGCTCCCATTTACATAGCCCTCCGCCTTTCCATCATCCAGATGCTTAAGTTTCTTAAATGACTCCAGTTTAACTGCATCTACCGCCCTGGCAGCACGTTTCACACACCTATCACTCTGTGTAAAAGGCTCAACTCTGACACCACCCCCATAACTTCCCCCAAACACTTTTAACATTATATCCCTTCATGGTACCCAATTCCACCATGGGAAAAAGTCACTGGTTATCCACTCTACCTATGCCTCTTATCGTCTTGTATATCTCTATCAAGTCACATCTCATTCTCCTTCACTCCAAAGAGAAATGCCCCAACTCACTCAACCCATTCTCTGAAGACTTGCTCTCCAATCCAGAGAGCATCCTGATAGATCTCTTCTGCCCCCTCTGTAAAACTTCCATATCCTTCCAATAATGAGTCAACCTGAAGTGAAGACAATATTTCAAATATGGTCTAACCAGAATTTTATAGAGCTGCAATATTACCTTGCCTAGATCCCTCTACTTCTCCACAATGCTAAGAATCCTGCCATTAATTTTATATTCTGCCTTCAAATTAAACTGTCTAACATGAATTACAATCATATTTTTCCAGGTTGAACTCCACCTGCCAATTCTCACCCAGATCTGCATCCAATCAATATCTGTTATAAACCTCGACAACCTTCTACATTATCCACACCACCACCAATCTTTGTGTCATCTGAAACAATGACCAACCCACCCTTCCACTTCCTTATCCAAGTAATTTATAAAATCCACAAAAAGCAGGGGTCTTTTCAACAGCATTAATGATAAAGTAAGAGGCCACTTTATTAGGTACACTGCTTATTAATGCAAATATCTAATCAGCCAATCACGTGGCAGCAACTCAATCCATAAAAGCATGCAGACATGGTCAAAAGATTCAATTGTTCAGGTCAAACATCAGAATGGGGAAGAAATGTGATCTAAGTGACTGACCATGGAATGATTGCTGGTGCCAGACAGGCTGGTTTGAGTATCTCAAAAACAACTGACTTTTTCATGCACAACTGAATTTTCATGCACACCAGTTTCTAGACTTTACAGAGAAGGATGCAAAAACAAACATCCAACAGTTCGGTGAGCAAAAACACCTTGATAATGAGAGAGGTCAGAAGAGAATGCCCAGGCTGGTTGAAGCTGACGTGAAGGCAACAGTAACTCAAATAAGCATGAGTTACAACAACAGTACGCAGAAGAGCATCTCTGAATGCACTACACATCAATCCTTGGGGTAGATGAGCCACAGCAGCAGAAGAACACGAAAGTACACTCAGTCACCACTTTACAGAAGGTACCTAATAAGGTGGGCTCTGAATGGATAGAAGTATTATTAAAAGCTACAATGTCAGAACCAAAACAGATTTGGTTTCCCCAGACTCTACTAAGGAATAGCATAAAAATCTTTCATGTACCAGAAAGCACCATGGCCTTTATAATGAAGTCCCAGGAAAGAATTTGGAATCAATAACAGTTGGTCTCAATATAACAGATCTGCTCTGGCATTACCACAAGGATAGGACAGCATTCGGAAAGGATGCACCAACAGATACACCAAGAATTCAAAGAAACAGCTCATTCACTGAATCAACTCAATAGTTTGATTTTCTTGCTACAACCTACAAGTTGGTGAAATTCTCATGATAAAAAATTAGATTTATAGCAAATAACATTATGCATAAAATTGTGAATACTATTAACATGATACATTGCATGAGCAAATCAGAAATGCATGGGTTAGTACATGAAATGAAGTTAATTTGTCTCAAAAGATTTATGCTCCACGTAGCTCCTACTGAACTACATTCCTCTCCAACATGCATTTTAATTCCCCATATCCTTGTGAATTTCTCTTTAAATGTTTAAAGAGAGAGTAGTACATGTTATTTACAACCACAAGATTAGATCACACATAGCATGGCTCAAGTAGCATTCAGATTGATATATACCATCCAGACCATGCTTGCTTCTTGTTGTTGACACCAGGAAGGAGGTACAGGAGCCTTAGGTCCCACACCATCAGGTTCAGGAATAGTTAGCACCCTTCAATCATCAGGCTCCTGAACCAACAGGGATCAGTCACCTAAACACTGAACTAATTCCACAACCTTGACTCACTTTCAAGGACTCCTCAGCTCAGTACTTTTTTTATTTGCACAATTTGCCTTCTTTAGCACACTTGCTGTTTGTATCTTTGATTATTATACTTTTCTTTCATAAATTCTATTTTTTTATTTTCCTGTAAAAGACCACAAGAAAATGAATCTCAAGTAAAAGGTAACATATACGTACTTTGATAATAAATTTACTTAGATTTTCTGTTTCATGATATGATCAACGTTAGAATCGAAATCAGGTTTATTATCATTTATATTTATCATGTTTTTTTGCTTTGCAGCTAGAATATAGTGCAATACAAAAACTATTATAAATTACAAAATAAACAAAGAGTGTACAAAGGATAACAAACTAGTGTTTGTTCATGAGCTCATGAACAGTTCAGAAATCTTATGGTGCAAGGTTAGAAGCTGTTCCTAAGTTGTTGAGTGTGGGTCTTTAGGCTCCAGCACCTTCTCTCCAATGGTTGTAATGAGAAGCAGGCATGTCCTGGATGAAGAGGGCCCATCTTCTTGAGGCACTATCTCTAGAAGATGTCCTCAATTGTGGGGAGAGTTGGGCTTGTGTTGGAACTGACTAAATCTACAACCCTCTGCAGTCTTTTCCATCCTGTGCTTTGCAGCCTCATCAGAATATTTCATAACTTCCAGTTTAAAATGGTGCTGCGGACGAAGTGCTACAACTTACTGGCGGTTAACAAAACAAGAAATACAACTGAATACTTTATAATTACAACCCTTTCTGAAAAGGCCAAAGCATAGAAACATAGAAAACCTACAGCACAATACAGGCCCTTCGGCCCACAAAGCTGTGCCGAACATGTCCTTACCTTAGAAATTACCTAGGGTTACCCACAGCCTTCTATTTTTCTGAGCTCCATATACCTGTCCAGGAGTTTCTTAAAAGACCCTATTGTATCCACCTCCACCACCGTCAACGGCAGTCCATTCCACACAATCACCACTCTCTGCGTAAAAAACTTACCTGATAGCTCCTCTGTACCTACTTCCAAGCACCTTAAAACTGTGCCCTCTCGTGTTAGCCATTTCAGCCTTGGGAAAAAGTCACACGATCAATGCCTCTCATCATCTTATATATCTCTATCAGGTTACCTCTCATCCTCCGTCACTCCAAGGAAAAAAGGACAAGTTCACTCAACCTATTCTCATAAGGTATGCTCCCCAATCCAGGCAACACCTTTGTAAATCTCCTCTGCACCCTTTCTATGATTTCCACATCCTTCCTATGGTGAGGTGACCAGAACTGAGCACAGTACTCCAAGAGGGGTCTGACCAGGAGCATGCAGGTAGGAGCAGAGGAGAGGGAGATTTGAGGCCCATCCACCCAAACAGTGAGTGAGGTTTGATCAAGCTAAGCAGTGGGCCGATTTGGAAAGGCCAGGAAAAGGCCGAAATGTGGCAGCAGACTCCAGGCCCAGAGTGCATCGAGGCCTGGATCTCAGAGAGAGGAATGACCTGATGATTTAAACACTAGGCCAGATGGATTGAAAAGGCAGGGTGTCAGGAGCAGAGGCGAGAGTCAGGCCAATTCTGCTCATTGCTCCATAAGATTTATTCCACTCTTCACTGAGCTGTGGCTAAGGCTGAGGGCCTGCTCCGGGCTTCGCTACATTTCCTCCATTACGTGCTGAACCGAGGCTGAGGGTGTGGGCCTGGTCCGGGCTTCACTACATTTCCTCCATTACATGCTGAACCGAGGCTGAGGGTGAGGGCCTGGTCCGGGTTTCACTACATTTCCTCCATTACATGCTGAACCGAGGCTGAGGGTGTGGGCCTGGTCCGGGCTTCACTACATTTCCTCCATTACATGCTGAACTGAGGCTGAGGGTGTGGGCCTGGTCCGGGCTTCACTACATTTCCTCCATTACATGCTGAACCGAGGCTGAGGGTGTGGGTCTGGTCCGGGCTTCACTACATTTCCTCAATTACATGCTGAACCGAGGCTGAGGGTGTGGGTCTGCTCCTGCTGCTCCAGGCTTCATGTTCGAAGACTTCCTTTCATTCTAAATGCTATGTAGAGTTTGTGTACCTTTATTGCTTGCATGCCTTGTTTCTTTTTCCTCTCTCTGCACATTGGGTGTTTGTCAGTCTTTTTTTTAAATGGGTTCTTTTGAGTGTCTTGCTTTGTGGCTGCCTGTAAGAAGACGAATCTCAAGGTTGTATAATGCATATATACTTTGAAGCAACATCAGAATATTCCCCATAGTACATTTGCAGAAATTTGCATACTTTGCTGACATAACCCATTCTCAAACTCTTAATAAAGTAGAGTCACTGGCTTGCATTCTTCCCAGTTGCATCAATGTGTTGGGCCCAGAATAGATCCTCTGATATGTGGATGCCCAGGAACTTGAAGCTGTTCACCCATTCCACTGCTGACCCCTCAATGAGGACTGGTGTATCTTCTCCTGACTTTCCCTTCCTGAAGTCCACAATTAGCTCCTAAGTCTTGCTGACCTCCATCGAGAGGTTGTTGTAGCAGCAGCACTCAATTTCCTGTACACCGCCATTTCCACCATATGAAATTCCACCAACAACAGTGGTCTCAATAGTAAATTTAGAGATGGCATTTGAGCTGTGTTCAACCACACAATCACAAATGTAGAAACGATGCAGCAATGGAGTAAGGATGCACCCTTGAGGTGCACACGTGTTGATTATCAGCAAGGAGATGTTATCATCAATCCACGCTGACTGTACTATCCCAATAAGAAATTCAAGGACCCAGTTGCAGAGAAAGGTACACAGACCTAGGTTTAGAAGCATATTGATTTGAGTGGGAAGATGACAGTGTTGAATGTCTAGCAGTAACAGCAGTCTAATGTACGTTTTGCCCTTGTCTGGGTGCTCCAAAGCAAAATGCAAAGCCTGTGAAGATGCATTTACTCTAGACCCATTGCAACAGTTTGCAAATTGCAGTGGGTCCAAGTCCTTGCTCAGGCAGGAGTTAACTCTAGCCAACCTTTCAAAGCACTTCTTCACAGTAGAAGTGAATGCTACCGGGTTATAGGCATTGGAGCAGCTCGCCTTATTCTTCTTGGGCACTGGTATGATTGCTGCCCTTTTGAGGGAGGTGGGAACCTCTACCACAGCACTGAGAGGTTGAAGATATCCTTTTCAATCCATCTGGCCTAGTGTTTAAATCATCAGGTCATTCCTCTCTCTGAGATCCAGGCCTCGATGCACTCTGGGCCTGGAGTCTGCTGCCACATTTCGGCCTTTTCCTAGCCTATCCAGTAGGTTGGCAGAGATTTTCGTTAACATGCTTAGGTACACCATTGGAGCCCAGCCCCTTGCAAGAGTTCACCATCTTGAAGAATGATCTAACACTGGCCTCCAAAATATAAATTACAGGGTCACCAAATGCTGTAGGGATGTGCCCTGGTGTAATGTATTCTCCTTTTTAAAGCAAGCCACTGAACTCCTCAGGAAGAGAAGCATTTATGCTGTTATTTTTTGTTTTATAGGAAGTAATGGCATACATGTTCTGCCACTATCTCTCGACTTTTGCATGAAATTATCTTTTTGCTCTTATATGGGCTTACACAGGTCGTACCTGAATTTCTTGCAAGATTCTGGATCACTTGCCTTGAACTTTCTAGCCCTCATGCAGGGTTTCAGGTTTGTTCTTGAAGGCACATACTCAACACGGATCTTGATGAAGTCAGTGATGGCCACGGCATATTCATACAGATGTGCAAAATGAATTCCTGAACATGGTGCAGTCAACCGATTCAAAGCTCAGTCACCTCCTTTGACCAAGCCTTTGTGATTCTCCCCACTGATACTGCAATCCTCAGTCTCTACCTATATGCTGGAAGTAAAAGAACAGTGGGAGATCGAGCTTGTCAAAATGTGGGTATGGGACGGTGCAACACATTTTTAATTACTACGTAACAGTGATTAAGTGCATTGAGCTCCTCTAGTTTGGAAGCGAAATGTTAAAGGCAGTTGGTCTGAAACTTCAAGATGCCCTTGCCGAAGTCCTGCGATGATTGAAAAGGCACAAGGGTGCTGTGTCTTATGACTACTGATCATGGTGCTCAGCTCTTCGCATGCCAGCTTGACGTTAGCCAGGAGTGGAATCTTCACTGCCACCAGGATGAGGCTGGAAATCCTCTTCAGCAAATAGAACAGATAACACTAGACACCAGATGTTCCAGCAGGACTCAGAACTGTCACATCAGTGCACCACAATGAGTTAATCATGCAGCAGATGCCGCCTTCACCTGATTCCACCATCCAACCCATTGGGCTGCAGCACTGCGTTTGGAATCTCAGTGAAGCAGAGTACACAACAGTCCTCGAGGTCCCTCTGGTACTGCAATCTAGCTCTGAAATCTTCCATTTTATTTTTGTCTCTATGATAAATTATCAGCAGAGGAAATAACTTGACACAATCAAAAGACTAAAATTTCCTTTAAAATGTCATTAGTTCCAATGCCAAACTACTATTAAATCCAGCATTCCTCTACAAACCCTGAAATCTAGAATTTGCTAGTCACCCTCCAAAGAGCAATTCTCCAAATTCACGGTGATAATGAACTATCTCACCAGTTACAATGCAGAATCTGCCTGTTAAATTTATATTAGATTAGGCCTTGCATAGGAACACTGAGTCTATTGATTTGAATTCAGAATTAGGACTTCAAAGTAAATAAGGTAACCTTACTTTAATGAATTACAATGTACTTAGTTCCTAAGGGTTTATAGTGTTTACTGTATTCAATTTCTTTTATTAAATTGTAAACATTTTTGACTTACTTATATTTAAAGTTAGTCAGACATTCTCAAATATTTCAAACTGACAATTTTAACAACATTAAGCCTGAAAGCTTGGTTTTACGTGTGGTCAAAGCCTTACTGTTGCAGAATTTATATGTTCAGTATCGAGGCGTTGCAGAGAGATGCCCTTGATGTTCAATGCAACATCATAGATTTAGCTATGCTCATAAATTGAAAAACTGCAGACTATCTGTGACATCAACCACACAAGGATCATTTTAAACAACATTTAGGCCACACACTTGTTGAGCTGCCCTAAGTTCCTTTGCCTGACATTGGATACACAGGGCTTTCCTGCCAGGCAAGTGCAGACATGAGAAAACTCACTGAGGCAGGCTGGGTCAAAGCATCCTGTGGATCAGATACAGCAACATACAGCTGTATGTTGTGCACCACTGCTATAGATAGAAAAGCTAAAAGAGGATGGGATACCACTAGAAAGCAATCTCTAATGCATATGACCAGGATCAACTGACACCAGTGTACACAAGAGCTTTTAAGGTTGGCACGCTATATCTTAGAGACTTTCCAAACTTCTCATTGCAATCATGCACTTTAGCAACATTAGGATTACATGAATTGCAATCATTTGGAGGGCAAGTACATGGAAGAAACTTGAGAACAGACATTATTGATTGATTCATATAAAAATGCTCACATGAACTATCTCTGTACATGTGTAGAAAGGAATATTAAAACCAAAGTCCCAAACAACTATTCATACAACACAGATCAGAAAAGTTTTAGTGTATTTTAATCCAGTGTTGCATCATTGAAACATACGAATCCTTTTCACAATCTCACCCTCCTGGAAGTCAGCTAATAAGTTCGTTCAAACCTCAGTGGAAAAAGCCTGCTTGCAGTTTCTCTATCTCTTACCCACATAATTTGGTATACTTCTATCAAATCTCCTCCCAGTCTTCTACATTCTAAGGAATAAAGTCCTAACCTATTCATTCTTTCTTTATAACTCAGGTCTTCCTGAGCCAGCAACATCCTTGTAAATTTTCTCTATACTCTTTCCACCTTGTTTACATCTTTCCTGGTGGTAGGTGACCAAAACTGCACACTGTAATGAGGATTAAAATGTATCTTTCGTCTGGATGCAAAACAGTGTTTATACATATAAGTATGTGACTTCTCAATTTTCATTCTAAATATTCATAGTATACGTATTACAAAAAAAATGTAAACAGCCATACAATTTTCAGGGCATGAAAAAAGTTCCTGCTCAGAGAAATGGTTGGTCCGTGCAGCTGTAAAAAAAAATTAAAGGGAACGTTGACTCCAAATCATTTATGTACCCTCTCTGAACTCAATACTTTACATATCCTTCTCCTTGGTGAATTGAGATGGCAGACATTTTAGAACATTGAGTAGTCCCACCCACGGATTATCCCTTTGGCACCAGAGAGTGTATCACCCCTTGTGTGCAGCTCTGGAGATGAATCATCAAATATTCCTGTTTAGGACTACCACAGCTGAAATCCAGTCACAGCCCAATCATTGCAGGGGACTCCAACCAGACCAGTTTGAGGAAGTCACTGACCAACTATCACCAACATATCACCTGTGAAACCAGAGGAGGTAACACACTTGACCACTGTTACACCACCACACTTTAGAAAGTCCAACCACAGTACCAGTTGTGAGGACAATGAAGATAGGGAGATAGAGGAGAGCTTACAAGACTACTTTGAGTCAGTGTGCTACACCATATTCATCTTCAGATCTGCAGTGTAAAGGGTGAGCAGTTTCAAGTTCCTCAAAATAAGGTTCTCCAAATAGTTGAGAACTGAGAGCATGAAACTTGATATTATTAATTGCTGCATTAAAATTATTTAGTAATTTGCGCGGCCAATCACTTAGGCTTTTGCGACAACAAGTTGCCTGTGACTTAATGAATGGCAAATATGCTAGGGACAGCTTTTTTTTTAAAAAAAAAAGAAAGTAATAACCCCACAGTGGTGTCCTGTCATTGATGGCACTCCATCTGTAGCACAAGCAAGAACACTGGTGAGCAGAGTGTCCTTCTCTTTGAAAAATTGTTCTGCAACCAGAAACATTAACTCCCCCTTCATATCCGTTCTAGTCCACTTGCAAATAACAACTTTTGAACCATGCTTCATCTTTTATGAAGCAAACATAACCCAGAATTAAAGATTTGTTGCCTGGCAAAGTTGACTCATTCAACTGCAGAACAAATTTTTTTGTCTAATAAGTTGCACAATGTGTCTTCCACGTTCTCAGACATTTCATCTATTTGTCTTTGAACAGAGTTGTCACTGAGTGTTATCACTTTAATTATTTGGTCTGATGACTTGGGCAAACTGTACTCAGAACCTCCCTTACTGCTGGCAGAGTCAGTACTTCTCCAGTTGTCTGGGGTTTTCCAGGTTCAGCAATGAGCAATTGAAATATTGTATGAAGCACACAACCACCACTGTTTTGTTGTGAAGTGCTGGCAAATATGTTTTAAAGTGTTTTCCGTTTCTGAAAGTTTGCACAAAGTGACTGATGATATGCCAAGTTCCTGTTTGCTTGTATCCTTTTCAAATGTTCAAGGAGCCTAGATTTGCAAGAAGCATTGCCTCATTTGAAAACTTTCACACAACAGATATATTGGCTGCTAATTGTTTGGTGCTGATATAAATCATATTTCAAATATTCCATATTGTACTGTACACTTTTTCTTTTGATCTTTTGCAATTTTCATTATGGATTAATGACCACAGTCAACCATCTATTGATTAAGTCCAACCTCAAGCACTGTGATCAATAAAGGGCAAAGTTATGACATCATCACAGCTTAGGAAAAACCTGACTCTGTCTGAAGGTACATGAAGTAGAGCAGCAATATTTCGGTTGGACCATGGGCTAGGGAAATGCAGTCAAGTCTATTCAAAAGGGCAGACTCTGAACTTTACCCCAATGTACGCTATGTCCTAATTCAGAGGAATCGCATCACTGCATGATTAGAGCATAGAAATCACACTAGCTAACACTATACTACAGTGGTGAACAGCAATAATGCACGGGCCAGGTCCACAAATAACATGATTTCTTCAGCCAGATTTCTCACGCAATGCCAAATACAGAAGAGTCACATTGCTTTTCAACAACTATAATGCGCTTCAAGAAAAATCTAAGAGACAGTGGGTTAGCAAGATATGATCATTTTACCAATTATGAGGCACTGAGAAAAAAAGTCAAATGGTTTCATTTCTTTAAGCCTGTAATCCCTCAGCTGCTCCCCTTGCAACCGAGTACAGCCCAAAGACCCTTTGTTGTTATTGCCCCCTTAGAAACTCCGAGGGGAGAGGGAGGGGGCTACCTTGACCTATTGACCATTTTGGGAACCAGTGCTCTGGAAAATGTATAAAGAACGAACTGAAGAGCTTCCTGAGCATCACTGTCCAGTATGGAAGGGCCAATAAACAGGATCAGAAAACCATCCAGAGTGTTGTAAACTCAGCCAGCTCCATCATAAACACTAGCCTTCCCAGCACTGAGGATTATTTTCAAAAGGTGATGCCTCAAAAAGGCAGCATCCATCATTAAGGGCCTGCACCATTCAGGACATGCCCTCTTCTCATTACCACCACCAGGCAGGTATAGGGGTCTAAAGACATACGATCAATGTTTTAGGAACATTATTTTAGCTTCTTTCCCTCTGCCATCAGATTTCCGAATGGTCCATGAGTCCATGAACTGGAGTGCCAGTGAGAAACCTGATTCTGATTCCTTGAAGGGAGCCATTCTTTCCCCGTCTAATATCTTCCTTTAAATAAAGTATATAGGGATTTTCCTTAATCTTACTTGGCATCAATATTTCATGGCCCCATTTTGCCTTTGTAATTTATTTCTAAGTTCCCTCCTACACACTTCTCACAAGGTTTTCAATCCCTATTGCCTAAACCTGCCATACAAATGTTTCTCATCTCCAACCAAGCCTTCAATATTCTTTAACATCCAAGTCTTGCCATCTTTGCCTTTCACCTTCACTAGAATGTGCTAGCTTTAATTATCTTTGAGAAGAATCCCACTTGCCAGTTGTTGCCCATCTGCAAACAACTGCTCTCCATCTACTTTTGCCAGGTTCTCTTATGCTATTGAAGTCAGTCTTTATCCAATTCAAAACCTTGAAAACCAAACTCATACCTTCCCCAACTGCTTAGAATTATGGTCACTGCCCTCAAATTGCCCCTCAACCAACACTTCTACCTCCCATCCAGTTTCTTTTCCCAAGGGAAGGGCAAGTACTGCCCTACCTCAATTAGGATTCTGCAAGATGCTCAGAAATGGCAATTCTTGGACACACTTAACAAGTCCACCCTATCCAAGCCCTTTGCACCAACACGATTGCAGAAGTTAAAAGCTCCCACTATTTAACCCCAATGCTCTTATAACTTTCTGTGATTTGCTTGCATGAATCCCCAGATCTATTTATTGGGACTTTTTTAGCCAAGTCTAGTTTCTGCACTTTATGTATCCAAGCCCTCTCAACAAGTGACAGCCAGAGCCTTCCAATCTCCTCTACCATTCATGCCAGTCGCTTCCTGGTCAGTCTGGTACCTAACAATTTTAGCCTTCCCACACATTTCCCCTACTTTATTAAGTAAGATTGACACAACTGGATTAAAAAGTGGTAACATTTGTTTGCTTGTGTAAGCAGGTAATTTTCACTGACTATCCTGAATTATCTTTGAATCATTTGGCTTGTTACACTCGTTCTAAAGAGCTATTGGGAATCAACCATGTAGTCACAGTTCTGAATCACATGAAGATGACAGATTTTCTCACTTCACATCATTACCATCCTTGTTAAAATTTATATTTCCAGATATGATGGTGAAGAAAGGCTTTCCAGGGCCAGCATGGTAGCACAGAGGTTAGCACAAAGCTTTGTAGAACCAGCTATAAGATCCGGTTCAATTGGCACCACTGTCTGTAAGGAATCTGTACATCTTCCTGTGACCGTATGGGTTTGCTCAGAGTGCTCCAGTTTCCTCCCACATTTCAAAGACCTACAGTTAACTAAGTTATGGGCATGTTGCTGCTGCCAGAAGCATGGCAATACCCAAGGGCTACCCAGCACAATCCTTGCTAATTTGATTTGACACAAACAACACAACTGACTGCACGTTTCACTGGGTCAATGTTAATGTGACAATAAAGCTAATCTTTTAATCACAACCAAACAAAAATAACTAGAGGAGTGGCTGGCCCTAGTGTGCCAAACTTGTACTCTAAGTTCACAGCTATTTTGTATCGCTCATATCAAACATTAAATCAGGTGAAACATCCAGTAATCTAAACTGGTGTTTCTGTATACACATGAATCTCCAGTCCTCAGATTTGAACAAAACTACTGCTCTTCCATTGATACAAGCAACTTAGCAAGAACAGGGGCATCAAAGACCAAACCAATACAATGAATAATACTGGATAGATACCCAGAAAAGGATTGGGGGTGGGGTGTGTTGGTGCAAAGATAGAATCTTATATTTAAATTGCTTTAGGGTTTACTTCATAAGAAAATACCATTACAGCAAACCAAGGGTGCTTTCTGTAAGGGCAAGGTTCCTCACGTGCTGGAATTTTTGAACAAAGAACATGATTCTGGAAGTATTCAGGTCAAGAAACAGCTGTAGAGTCAAGGGGTGCACGTTTCAAGTCAGGACTCTGCATCAAGACATAAAAACTAAGCATCCAAACATCCGTGTGACAATATATTGAAGTTCTTTTGTCCTGATCTGCAGAGCATATATCTAACAATGCTGACTCAAAATGTTTTTTCTGTCAGACTGTGCCATACCACCTATCACTCATGGAAACTTCACGCCTCCATATTTAGCATTTCATTCGCCACAACTCCCACCAGCTCCAGTGCAACCCTACCACTAAAGCTCATTTTACCTTCCTCCCTACCCCCTCTACTTTCTGTAGGGATCACCATCTACGCGACTTCCCCGTCCATTCAACCTTCCACACTGAATCTCCCACCTGGTACTTAATGCCACAAGCGAGACAAATGCTAAATCTGTTTCTACACTTCCACCTTCACTGCCATCAGAGCATCAAACAGAACTTCCAGGCAAGGCCACACTTCACTGTCGGGATCCTCTTCTGTAACAGGTGTTAAAGGTGTGGCCTCCTTCATATCAGTGCGACCCAATGTGGACTGGGTGATCACTTCATCAAAAACCTTCACTCTGTCCACCACAGGTTCTCCTAGTGGCCACAGAGTTAAATTTGACTTCCCATTCCTATACTAAAATATCAGTCCATGGTTTCCTCTATTGCCATGATGAGGTCAAACAAAGGGGAAGAACATCTTACATAAACATCAACATCTAGGGTAGCCTCCTATCTGATGGCAGGAACATCAATTTCTCAAACTTTCAGAAATTTCTCCCTCGTTCCCCTTCTCTTTTTTTCCATTCCCATTTTGGTTAACTCCTCACCCCTTTCTACCCCTCCTACACATCTCCAATGGCTACGTGATATTATGTCTCATTTAAATTTAGAAAAGATCCACTACTCAGTCTTAAATTCGAAAATATCTTTTTATGATATCTGGGGACCTTTCTTAAATTACTTTTCCAATTTATAAAGTTTAACAGTGCACAGACTTATGTATATTTTTATCTTCTCTTCTTAAGCAAATGTTTTTTTTCTAATTATACATTATCATCCATCAGCTTTTTTCTTTGGCAGTTGGTAGGGGGTTGACTTTTTTTATATAAAAAATCTCTTTTATGATGTATGACCTATCTTTAAATTTTTGATTAGAGTGATTTTTGATTAAATTTTTGATTACCTTTATGTGATATGCTATAACATTTTGATCAATTTTATAACATTTTGATCAATTTTATATGAATGTACACAAGTTATGTTGAGATGTATCTATGTGTGGCACTCTGTAAATCTTGTTTTTTTTCCTTCTGAATAAAAATACTGTAAAAGAAAAACTCCTCACCCCTTCTCTTCTCACCTGCCCATCACTTCCCTTTGGTACCCTCTCCTCCTCTTTTCCATGGTCCACTGTCTTCTTCTATCAAGATTCCTCCTTCTTCAGTGCTTTGTCTCTTCTACCTATCACCTCCAAGATTCTTACTTCATTCCCCCACCCCCCACCTTCTGCCTCCTTCCTTTCAAATCCTCTCCAAGGGTCTCTGCCCAAAACCTCAATTGTCTATTTCCCTCCACAGATGCTGTCTGACTTGCTGAGTTACTCCAGCTTCTAGTGTGTGTTTGCTGAAGAATACTTGTGCTCAGTTAGAAATGTCAACACTGTGCAGTAAAAGGAAATGGTGACTCCCCCAGCAGAGTGTCAGAGTTATTTGGCAGAATGCCTCACCACCAGGAATTTTAAACATGCAAGTATGAAATGCCCTGTCAGAGCTTTCATACGCAACTGGAGTCTTGGCTCCACTGTACTCTGCCCTAAAGACATCGAGTGCAGGTTAAAGATTGACACCCATACCCTTCTAGAATGTACATGTTTAGAAGCTTTGGAAAGAAAGCCAGTGTTCTTTCCCAAGAATAAGATTCAATGTAAACAGCCATATGACACAGAACTTTGATGGACACACACCAAGACAAACAAGAACTGCAGCTGGAAATTAACAGCTTGATGAAAGCTACCCTTTCATCTGCTCTAAAACTTAATTTTCATGTGATTTGCAACCAAATGCTGAAGACAGACAAGTTCTGACATCCAAAAGTCACTGCAAGAGTACATTAGAAAAACTACAGATTAAAGTCTTCCAACCATCTCACAAGGGGCAGGAATGATGCAAAGACCCTCAGTCATATTGTCTTGAAATGCAAGAACAATTAAAATTGATTTTATGCTTACATAACTGATATTTAATATGCAAAAGAGTGCATTGCGTATATCTGGAAATAGTATGAAAAAATTAGCAAACAAAAATCAGAAAAACAATTTGGTTGAAAAATTAAATCTTGATAATGATTGCAAACAGCAAAAAAATTTCCAATGGGTATGGATGAGGCCATAATGTCTAATCATCATTTTCAGATTCTTCACAATTAATAATGTGACAGAAAGAATCGCCAACAGCTGAATACTAGGGAGACAGCAGCAGCTAGCAATAACTAAAAACACTTCATCACTGATGTTGAGGGAGGGTTATAGAAAAACCTTGAAATTATTGTCCTAATACCTGGTGTACAGCAGGGTAACTAAAAACTTGGTTGTAAAGCAGCATAACTCTATCATTGCTTCCTTCCTGAGATTAAACAACCATGCAGCACAGAAGGCCACCCAACCCATCAGGACCTTCAGTAGAGCCATTCATGCTCTTGCCCCAATGCCCTGGAATTTTCTTAACCCAATATGTCTCTGCTTCTTCCAACAGCACTGGAGAGGGCAAAAGCACTTCAAAGGATGGTGGCAGGACTGGCAGCAATATGGCACATGTGACTAATGGCGACATCTTGCAGACAGTTAAAAAAATACTGGACACTCACCTTCTAGATATACTACTACTACTTCTGAACTGTGATCAATTGCAGCCTGTAATTTTCCTTTTAAAAATGTACTCTTGGTCGACTGAATGATCTGGCATTTCTGTGACCTCCTGGGGGATTCAACATGCAGTGCCACAATGGCCATCCCTGGGGATCACTGTGTCGATTCCTATTGGTGGAGCGCAAACCCATCAACAGCACCATTACTCTGTGCCAAATGAAGCTTCAAGCAAGACTAAAATTGTCGAGGACAGGAGCGGAAAACGAACACTTAGGTCCCACACTGCAAGGTTCAATTGCCTCTCTGACGCATGGATGTTGACTCACTTTTGGCTACGGTTTGATATTTAATGTCCACGGCAATGAACATGCTTCACTATTTCCTCAATTTGATTGAGGTGTTTTGGTGCAGAACTAGATCTGGGGCTGCAGCTTGCAGCCTCAGATATAGTACTGAACTGAGTGACTTACACAGAAACCCTACGGCACAATACAGGTCTTTCAGCCCACAATGCTGTTCCGAACATGTACTTACTTTAGAAATTACCCAGGGTTACCCACAGCCCTCTATTTTTCTAAACTCCATGTACCTATGCAGAAGTCTCTTAAAAGACCCTATCGCATATGCCTCCACCACCGTCACCCCATTCCACACACTCACCACTCTGTAAAAAAAAAAGCTACCCCTGACATCTCCTCTGTACCTACTCCCCAGCAGCTTAAAACTGTGCCCTCTAGTGTTAGCCATTTCAGCCCTGGGAAAAAGCCTCTGACTATCCACATGATCAATGCCTCTCATCATTTTATATACCTCTATCAGGTCACCTCTCATCCTCTGTCACTCCAAGGAGTGAAGACATGCTCCCCAATCCAGGCAACACACTTGTAAATCTCCTCTGCACCCTTTCTATGGTTTCCACATCCTTCCTGTAGTGAGGCAACCAGAACTGAGCACAGTACTCCAAGTGGGGTCTGACCAGAGTCCTATATAGCTGTAACATTACCTCTTGGCTTCTTAACTCAATCTCACAGTTAATGAATCTCACAGTTAATGAAGGCCAATATACTGTATGCCTTCTTAACCACAGAGTCAACCTGCGCAGCAGCTTTGAGTGTCCTATGGCCTTGGACCCCAAGATCCCTCTGATCCTCGACACTGCCAAGAGTCGCACCATTAATACTATATTCTACCATCATATTTGACCTACCAAAATGAACCACCTCACGCTTATCTGGGTTGAACTCCATCTGGCACTTCTCAGCCCAGTTTTGCATCCTATCCATGTCCCACTGTAACCTCTGACAGCCCTCCACCCAACCTTTGTGTCAACAACAAATTTACTAACCCAACCCTCCACTTCCTCATCCAGGTCATTTATAAACATCATGAAGAGAAGGGGTCCCAGAACAGATCCCTGAGGCACACCACTGGTCACCAACCTCCATGCAGAATATGACCCATCGACAACCACTCTTTGCCTTCTGTGAGCAAGCTAATTCTGGATCCACAAAGCAATGCCTTCTTGGACCCCATGCCTCCTTACTTTCTCAATAAGCCTTGTATGGGATACCTTAACAAATGCCTTGTTGAAATCCATATACACTACATCTACTGCTCTACCTTCATCAACGTGTTTAGTCACATCCTCAAAAAATTCAATCAGGCTCGTAAGGCATGACCCGCCCTTGACAAAGCCATGCTGACTATTCCTAATCATATTATGCCTCTCCAAATGTTCATAAATCCAGTCTCTCCATCAACTTACCAACCAGTGAAGTAAGACTCATTGGTCTATAATTTCCTGGGCTAGCTCTACTGCCTTTCTTGAATAAAGGAACAACATCTGCAATCCTCCAACCCTCTGGAACCTCTCCCATCCCCATTGATAATGCAAAGATCATTGCCAGCAATCTCCTCCCTCGCCTCCCACAGTAGCCTGGGGTATATCTCATCCAGTCCCGGTGACTTATCCAATTTGATGTTTTCCAAAAGCTCCAGCACATTCTCTTTCTTAATGTCTATATGCTCAAGCTTTTCAGTCCGTTGTAAGTCATCCCTGCAATCGCCAAGGTCCTTTTCTGTAGAGAATACAGAAGCAAAGTTTTCATCAAGTATCTCTGCTATCTCCTCCAGTTCCATACACACCTTTGACTTTCACACTTGATTGGTCCCATTCTCTCGTGTCTTATCCTCTTGCTCTTCACATACTTGTAGAATGCCTTGGCGTTTTCCTTAATCCTATCCGCTAAGGCCTTCTCATGGCCCCTTCTGGCTCCCTTAATTTCATTCTTAAACTCCTTCCTGCTAGCCTTATCTTCTAGATCTCACTTATTACCTAGTTTTTTTTAACCTTTTGTAAGCTCTTCTTCTTGACTAGATTTACAACAGCCTTTGTACACCACAGTTCCTGTACCCTACCATCCTTTCCCCGTCTCAATGGAATGTACCTATGCAGAACACCACACAAATATGCCCTGAACATTTGCCACATTTCTGCCGTACATTTCCCTAAGAGCATCTGTTCCCAATTTATGCTTCCAAGTTCCTGTCTGACAGCTTCATATTTCCCCTTATTCCAATTAAATGCTTTCCTAATTTGTCTGTTCCTATCGCTCTGCAATGCTATGGCAAAGGAGATAGAATTATGATCACTCTCTCCAAAATGCTCTCCCACTGAGAGACCTGACACCTGACCAGGTTCATTTCCCAATACCAGATCAAGTACAGCCTCTTCTCTTGTAGGCTTATCTACATACTGTGTCAGAAAACCTTCCTGAACACACTTAACTCCACCCCATCTAAATCCCCTGCTCTGGGGAGGTGCCAATCAATATTGGGGAAATTAAAATCTCCCATCATGATAACCCTGTTATTATTACACTGTTCCAGAATCTGTCTTCTCATCTGCTCCTCGATGTCCCTGTTACTATTGGGTGGTCTATAAAAAACTCCCAGTACAGTTATTGACCCCTTCCTGTTTCTAACTTCCACCCACAGAGACTCCATAGACAATCTCTCCATGACTTCCTCCTTTTCTGCAGCGGTGACACTATCTCTGATCAGCAGTGCCGTGCCCTCACCTCTTCTGCCTCCCTCCCTGTCCTTTCTGAAACATCTAAAGCCTGGCACTCTACGTAGCCATTCCTGCTCCTGAGCCATCCAAGTCTCTGTGATGGTAACAACATCATAGCTCCAAGTACTGATCCGCTTTGTTCTCAATACTCCTTGCATTAAAATAGACACATCTCAAACCATCGGTCTGAGCGCATCCCTTCTCTATCACCTGCCTATCCTCCCTCTCACACTGCCTACAAGCTTTCTCCATTTGTGAGCCAACCGCTCTTTCCTCCGTCTCTTCAGTTCAGTTTGATTCCCACCCCTCAGTAATTCTAGTTTAAACTCTCCGCAATAGCCTTAGCAAACCTCCCTGCCAGGATATTGGTCCCCCTGCGATTCAAGTGCAACCCACCCTTTTTGTACAGGTCATGCCTGCCCCAAAAGAGATCCAGAAATCTGAATCCCTGCCCCCTGCTCCAATTCCTCAGCCATACATTTATCCTCCACCTCAGTCTATTCCTATATTCACTGTTGCGTGGCACGGGCAGTAATCCTGAGATTACCACCTTTGAGGTCCTGCTTCTCAACTTCCTTCCTAATTCCCCGTAGTCTGTTTTCAGGACCACCATCCTTGTCCTACCTATGTCGTTGATACCAATATGTACCACGACCTCTGGTTGTTCTTTCCACTTCTGGATATTGTGGATGTGACCTGGCACCTGGGAGGCAAAATACCATCCGTGTTTCTTTCCTGCATCCACAGAATTGCCTGTTTGACCCCCTGACTATAGAGACCCCTATCACTGCTGCCATCCTCTTCCTTTCCCCACCCTTCTGAGCCATAGGGCAAGACCCCGGGCTTGGTGGCTGTGGACTCACTTTTGGGAATTCTGCTGTTTGATGTTTAATATTCTGTGTGTTATTTGTTCACTTTTTGTTGTTTGTGCAATTAATTTTTTTCACACGTTTGATGGTCTTGTGTGGGGTTTTCTTTAAATGGTTCTATAGTGTTCTTTGTTTTGTAACTGCCTGCAAGAAGATGAATCTCAAGGTTGTATACTGTATACATGCTTTGATAATAAATGTACCTTGAACTTACAAACTGAATTGCTTGGTGGGGGGGAGGGGTGATCAAGGTCAGCTCGGGATCGAGCAGCAGATGTTGTCTACAAGAACTTCAATAAGGCATGGTAGGTTGATCAGGAAGTTTAAGATGCATGGGATCCATGATGACTTGACAGTCTGGATTCAGAACGGGCTTGCCCATAGGAAACAGGATAGCGGTAGAAGTGCTGACTGGGGGTCCATGACCAATGGCATTCTGCAAGGATCTGTGCTGGGACTTTCATTGTTTTGAAATATATATACCGTAGATGTCGGATTATAAGCCGCTACTTTTTTCCCACATTTTGAACAGCTTTGAACACTGCGGCCTTTACTACGGTGCAGCTAATGCATGATTTTTTTTCATGCCGCCAAAAACATTTTGCCTCGTAACAGTAGACCAATAAAATTGATGAGTAGTTCACAGAGGTCCAATGAAATTGTACGATAAATCAAGCGCACTTTCACAATTAAATTATTGTAAATCAGTCATTTGTACTCACCCTCATCAACATGGAAAACACTCGAAGAAAAGCATTGTGCTGCCTTTATGGCAGTTATTTAGTTTATAATATTTTCGCTTAGTAATTCATTTGTTAGTATTTTCTAGTTAAATTTAGAAGTACTACATCCCGGGATACTATGACATCACATCCGGTTTCGCCGCGTCTTGTGGGAAATACCGGTTTGCGATAAACGGGAAGGTGGGGGCATTAGACCCGAGCGAAACACTGCTTTTAAGTTAAAGGCGATCAATAACTTTTCCTGGTAGGCTGCAGTATATATTTTTTTTACCAGTCGTTAGGAGATATTGGAATGTATACGCAACGTAATTTGTGTGTTACCGATACGTATGTATATTTAAAAGTAGCCGTGTTACAGGCACAGTTCGAAAAAAAGCATTTGCAATATGTATTTGTTTATGTTACCATACGGATTTAATTAAAAGTTAAAAAATCCTCACATGTAATATCTTTCTGTGTAAATATCTCATATTACAACGTGGGACACCTGCGGCCTAAAATCCGGTGCGGCTTGTACAAGTACAAAATTGATTTTCTTTCTAAAATTAGAGCCAGCGGCTTTTAATCAGGTGCGCTCTGTAGTGCGAAATCTACGGTAAATGAATGACTTCAATGAAAATATAGATGGGTTGGTTAGTAAATTTACAGACAATGTAAAAATTGGAGCTGCAGGCAGTGAAGGAGGCTGTTAAAGGACACAGTGGGAGAGAGCTCAGTTACAGTTATGGATGGAGAAGTAGCCGATGAATTTTTATGCAAGCAAGGATAAGCTGTTGCACTCTGGGAGGTTGAAATTAAGGGGTAAATATACAGTTAATGGCAGGACTTTAATAGCATTCATGTACAAAGGGATCTTGAGATCCAAATCCATACCTCCCTGAAAGTGGCAACACTCATTGATTGAGTGGTGGAGTATATAATATAAGAGTCAGGATGTCATGATGCAGTGTACAGAACTGTAGTTAGGATGCTTTTAAGGAGTATGGTGTGCAGTTCTGGTTGTCCTATTGAAAGATGTAAAGGCTTTGTAAAGGGTACAGAAGGGATCTATCAGGATGGTGCCTAGGTTAGAGGGTATTAACTGCAAGGAGAGATTGTTTAAACCTGGATATTTTTCTCTGGACTATCAGAGGCTGAGTGGAAACCTAATACAAGTTTATGAGAGGCATAGATAGGGTAGACGGTCAGATCTCTTCACTGGGGGAAAAATGCTGGAATTCCAGAGCACATAGCTTTAAGAGGGAAAGTTTAAAGATAGTTTATTTTTTTAAAGAGACGCACACATACCTGGAACACTGCCAGCAGTGGTAGTGGAAGCAGATACCATAAGGGTGTTCAAGAGGCTTTCAGATAGGCAGAAGAATATGCAGGAAGTGATGGGATATGAATCATGCAGACAGAAGGATTAGTTTAATTTGGAATCAGGCCTGGTACAGACATTGTGGGCTGAAGGATCTGTTCTTGTGCTGTGCTGTTCTATGTTCTAGGTCACTACCAAATCTGTTCCCACCATGCTTTCAGAAGGCAACTCACAAATCACAATTCTGAGAAAAAAATATATATACCACAGTCCTGATGAAGGGTCTTGGCCCAAAACATTAACTGTTTACTCTTTTCCATAGAAGCTGCCTGGCCTGCTGAGCTCCTCCAGCATTTTGTTTGTTGCAAAAATATATATTCTAATCTTTCATTAATAATCAATTTTCATACAGGGATTTCTTCAATTACTTTTTTTGTCAATGAAAATAACCTATCATCTTCATGTTATCAAATCAATAGAGGCATAGATAAGTTGGGTAGTCACTGTATTCCACCCCCAGGAAAAGACATGAACTTGAGATGAAAGAGGAAAAATGTACAGAAGATCTGGCTGGCAAGTTCTTACATACATAGGGTGGTGGGTATATGGAACGAGTTGCCAGAAGCAGTTTTAATTGCAATGTTTTAAAGACATACTGAATAACATCACAGAGCATCACTGCTTCTGATAATTCAGAATTCAGCTCCTTTTCCAATAATGCTATCTTACAAAGGTAAATGGATCATTTTCGAAATGCACAAATGCTTGAGGAACTCAGCAGGCCAGGCAGCATCTATGAAAAAAGGTACAGTTGACGTTTCAGACTGAGACCCTTCAGCAGGACTGATTTTCATCCTGCGCACGGACTGTTTGATCTGCTTCCGTCTGGTAGGCGCTTCAGATCCCTCCAGACTAAGACTAATAGGCACTGGAGAAGTTTTTTCCCTACTGCGGTCACTTTGCTGAACAGTTAACTGCCGGTTAACTGTCGGCTAACTATTACTTGGATTGCATTACCTGTATGTATAATCTATATTTTCATTTATATTTATCATTATTGTTATGAGCAGAGAGACAACATCTGCCAGAAGTAAATTCCTTGTATGTGTATAGGTACTTGGCGATTAAAGTCTGATTCTGATTAATAACAAGTAGTGGGTAATATCTGGCTACATGAATGTAAACCAATGACTGTACCAAGATAGAAGTCATATCATCCCCAAGCTCCCCCCAGAAAAGTCCCAGAACATCTCAACTTCTCAATTAAAACAGCACAGGAAAAACAGGACATTCTAATACACAAATCACTGCCAAAAAATATTCAAGGAACTTGACATACAGTAAGTCAGTGTGCTGCCTTTATGGCAGTTATTTAGTTTATAATATTTTCGCATAGTAATTTGTTAGCATTTTTCAGTTAAAGTTAGGATTGTTTAAATGAATTGATTTGTCTGTAATACATCGCGGCTGCGATGACGTCACATCCGGGTTCGCCGCGTCTTGTGGGGAATTACCGGTTTGAGATTCACGCAAGGGTGGGGGTCACTCACATGTGCGACCATAACGCTGACTAGGGTCTCTCTATGCACCAAAGACACAGTGAAAGCAACGCTGTAAGTCATTAGATAATCGGTATTTTGAGTTAAAATGTTAACGCCGATTCTGTTAAAAGTAACGACGGTCGGTAAGGTTTACCTTTTCGTCAGTTAAAGAGTCGGGATAGTTTGTATTGAAGTGTATCTAAAGCAGCCAATGGAGCAGCTAGATTCTGACTGTATGCTGCACTTTAATGTAATGTAGTTATTGTAGTTTTACCTTTGCAAGTATTCACAATGTAAATGTGATATTTAGAAGGGAACAAACACTGTACCAATCTTGTATTGTTTTTCAACAGTTTTCACCATGCGTTAATGTGAAGAGTGAACAGTAAATGGTTAATCTTACTGCGGTCTCGTTTGCATTGATTCTGGTTTATCTCGACGTTTACCTCGGCGTTACTTCACACCCGAGCGAGAACGTTACAGTCAGGACAGTCTAATTTGCTTGAGTGTTATCCCTGCTACCGCACTAAATATTCCAACCTTCCTCCAGCATTCTGCTGTGATTACAGTTCATGATCCCCAGAATGCAAAGTATTATTTCAACACAATAGTGCAGTGGTTAGCACAATTCTTTACAGTACAAGGCATCTAGGCTTCAATTCCCACCACTGCCTGTAAGGAGCTTGTCTGTTTGCCCCGTGATTGAGTGGGTTTCCTTCCAAGTGCTCCGGTTTCCTCCCAAAGTCCAAAGACATAGCAGATTAATTGGTCATTGTAAACGTACCATGATTAGGTTATGGTTAAATCGGGGGTTGCTGGGGCCTGTTCCACACGGTATCTCAATAAATAAAAAATAACAATATCTGCGTGATATCACATAATCATCACCACTTTCCAACTGAAAAAGCCAAGAATAGCAATGCCAGAGCTCCCAGGACCGCTGCACACCACTTCAGAATCGCTGTATATCACTATTCCTTTATCGGACCTGGATCTGGAAAATTCCTAGTCAAATTACCTGTGGGTATCTGGAAGACATCACCACTTCAGGGAACTCAAGGACTATCAATGAAAGAACCTAACAGCGCCAAATCCAAAGAACAAAATACATAAAAATGAAATTTCAGGAAAGAAACAATTTTCAACAAATATATATTTAATTGGTACATAATAATTCAAATGCAATTCTGCCCTAACCCACCTGGACAGCCCCAACTCTTACGTCAGAATGCTGTTCATTGACTTTAGTTTGGCTTTCAATACTGTGATCCCCTCCAAGCTGATCGCCAAACTTCGCCAGCTTGGTATCAGCTCATCCCTCTGCAATTGGGCCTTGGACTTTCTGACTAACAGACCCCAATCTGTTAAATTAGACAACCTCTCCTCCTCCACTCTCACCCTGAACACCAGCATGCCTCAGGGCTGTGTGCTGAACCCTCTTCTGTACTCCCTTTTCACCTATGACTGCGTTCCTATACATGGTTCTAACTCTATAATCAAGTTTGCAGACAACACCACGGTGGTTGGCCTGATCAGAGGGGATGACGAGACAGCCTACAGGGACGAGGTCCAGCACCTGGCCGTGTGATGTGCCTACAACAACCTGGCCCTCAACACCCAGAAGACCTTGATGTCCATATTTCCAAGGATCTCACCTGGTCCCTGAACTCCTCCATCCTGATCAAAAAGGTGCAACAGCACCTTTATTTTCTGAAGACCATCAAGAAAACTCACCTCCATCCCAGGATACCGAAGGACTTTTACCACTGTACCATTGACAGCATACTCACCAACTGCATCTCAGTGTGGTATGGCAATTGTCCCGTATCGGACCGCAAAGCACTCCAGCATGTGGTGAAAACTGCCCAGCAGATTACTGGCACCCAATTGCCCACTATTGAGTACATCTACCATAAATGCTGCCTGGGAAGGGCGAAAAGCATTATCAAGGATGCATCTAACCCTAACCATGGACTTTTTACTCTCCTCACATCCGGAAGGCACAACAGGAGCCTCCGTTCCCATACCAGCAGGCACAAAAAGAGCTTCTTCCCTGAGGCCGTGACCCTGCTGAACCTCACATCACAGCGCTAAGCAGTATTGCACCCATATTGTACTGTCTCAATATTGTGTGCTGTAGCACTTAATTTTTATTTTGTAAATAACACTATTCTTTGCATTTCTGGTTAGATGCTAATTGCATTTCATTGGCTTTTTATCGGTACTCGGCACAATGACAATAAAGTTGAATCTAACCTAATCTAATCTAAAATGAAGCAAAGCAACCTGTTCAATTAGCTCGGTTTTCAGATGTAAACACATCCATATACGTACCCTGGGACAGGTTTGGACTATTAACAGGGTCAAAAATGTTTTAAGTTTTCAAATGGAGCTTTTTTATGCATGGAAGTCATAAGGGTGAGACTGTCTCAGTTCTGATTGCCTCTTGTTACAGAATAGTCTAATGGGCTGACATCACTACCTTTAAAAATAGCTTCCTTTGATAAAAGTAAATAACTAAAAGTACTCAGAGTTTATTGTTTTCGAACAAAATATAACTTATTTTCCATTTCATTTCATCGTGCAAGGACGATGAAACATTTTACATGCCCATTCACCTTCCCACTCACCCAAGAGTTACATCAAACGTACATTATGCTTCACTCCACAACCACTTATCCATTCTTAAGCACTGACTTAGAGGTAAAAATCATAGTAGCATACATCTCTGCCAACCTGGATTCTGATCTCAACGAATTTGAATCAACCTAGTCAAATTACTAGCACATAAACCAAGAATTGGATTCCTAATTGTCCAATGACCCCCGCTGGATTCATACATATTTGGCTGCCAAATGACAACACAGTGGAAGATCAAAACCGCCACCCCCCCCCACCACCTCCACCCCTCTCCCTCTTCATTATCATATGAAACTAATATTCTGCAAATCTACAGATGCTGGCAGTCTAAGTTATTGGCAGGGGAATGCAAGTACTTAACAAAAACATTCATTCTGCCAACTTATGGATGATACTTTAATTTCACATACCTGCAGTGAAATGACAATGTGAAATGCCCTTGCTTGAGATACACTCAATTTAGAAATTTTCTAAATTCCTCATTTTTGAGAGCAGTCCCATAAATTAAACTTTAGTACATAAAGCACTGAAAAATACTTTTGACATTATCATTGAGCCACCTCAGTTTTGATTTTAAGATCACACATAAAATACTGGAAAAATTCAATATGTCAGGCAGTATCTACGGAAAGGAATTAACAATCGACACCTCAGGCTGAAACCTTTTATCAGGACTGGAGAGGAAGGAGTAGAAGCCAGAATAAGGAGGTGGGGGAAGGGGATAAGCTTATTTTTTTTAATCCTTGTTTCCTCTCCATAACCTACACATCTTCCATGAGATACTGGTGAGAAATGATTGCAGTTCTTCAGATGAAACCAAACCAAATCTCTGCGAGACAATAGACATCCACTTCTCTGAAATGTTTTCAAACTGGCATTAAACTTGCCAATAAATTATTGTTTGTTCTCGTCTACTAGCTATTCCTACAAAGGGCTAGAGGTCATTTGTCTTACAGAGATTGGGTTAGATTCCATCTGAAGACTGCATTCAAGTTCAATTTCAAGTTTATTGTCATTCAGACACGCACATCAATACAGCTAAATGAAACATCATTCTTCAGGGGCAAACATGCAAAACACAGTACACAGAGTTACACACAGCAAATATAATTACAATCCAACCCATACAGTCATAAAATAATAGTAGCACAAGTCCCTGAGTGGTGTAGCCTGAAGATTGACAGGTTGACAAGTGTGAGGTGCATGTTTATGTAAAACAGTATAATGTTACTGGCACTATTATAATAAAACAAATAGTTGTTTAAATATGTGAAACTGCAGCAATAAAAGATGAAAAGTGACCAGTGCAGGGTGTGAGTGGGTGTGTTAGTGGGGGGGGGGGGGGGGGGGGCGGTGGGGCCGGCAACAGCAGGGTTTCTGATTCTACAAAATCCCTCTACCTCTCACTTGAAACTTTTCATACTGGCATAGAAAAGGTATCTTCAGCAGCATCTTGATTGCTGTCTCCTATCATTCCTATCATAAACAGCAAATAACTACATTTCTGAAGTAAATCAATGCAGGATATGACATGCCAAAGGAGCAGTATCTATGATTCACCATGACTATATTGTCTCCTAGCCTCTGCCAATTCTCCTTCAAGCCAAAACACAGCCTCCATTTCCACACACTGTTATATGAACAGAGTTGGATTTTTTTTCCCCAGTAGATTTGTGGAGGTCCAGGTAATTAACATCGATAAACACTCACTTATCTGTGATTTCACCTACCATCAAGTTTAATTAGATATGATGGAGAATGCTGGAAATCTGAAACACAGGAAAATGAAGTGGTTCTGTGTTGCACATTTACTATGCTTATTGTGGTAACTAGTCACGTGGATGGGGGTGCGGTAAAAGAGAAGGGAAAAAGTTACGCACTCATACTTTATTCTGGTCAGTTTTAGAGCTGTGGACCAACAATGTAATTACTTTTGTTAGCTTCCCTTAATTGCATCACTTCCAAATTGTTTTGCTAGCTGCTTAAGAAAGGATCAAATACATTTCTTTAACTTTTTGGAACATTATTATTGGGTTGATCAGAGAGTGCATTATAAAAAATAACTCCGTGTTAAGGCACCAGCAGCAACATCGATTTATTCGAGTTGCCGCTACAACTGCATCTAACCTAAATAAAGAGAATTGGCCAAGTAATTTTATTACTTTTTACAATTACAATTTATTACAATTAATAAATTGGCCAAGTAATTTTTTAATCAAGTAACCATCTGTCAGGAACCATTATATCCACACATACAATTTTAAAATGATTATCCTCTACTCACTGAATTCTTCTACAGAAATTATTCTACTTTTATTCGTACAGATTGTATAAGTTTCCATTTCCCCTACTCTCCAATCAGACTGTGCGTAATATACCTTGTCACACCAACATTTTGAAGCTGACAGTGTTTTTAATAAACACATTGCTTCTGTTTTTCTTTCATTAAACTCAGCTCACTCTTTATTCACTTAAAACTCTGGTGTTTCTTACTTTCCAGTTCTGATGGAGGGTTTTGGTGTCAACCTATAACTGTTACCTGCTCAGTTGAGGAAAAACACCAGAGACACGAAATTACTTCTGAAGCAGCTTTTATTCAGAGAGGAGTTCGCAGCCCCACACACTTCAGGCGTACGGTCGCCAACTCCCAATTTGTCGGCTTACAAAGGTCATACTTATACCCAAAAGCAGGGTACTACATTTGCAAATATGGTTACCGACTCGAATTCATCAATTGGCTATTGCATAGCTAAGCATGCAAGATACTCAGAATTAGCAAAGGTTAAAGCGTAATACCTAGAATTAATACTGACATACTTCAAAACACTTGAAATGGGTATCCTCAAAATACTCTGCCAAGCACATTGTCTTGAGATCGCAGATTCCCTTTTCCTTGTGGTCTCCACGTCTGGCCTGGCACCTTATTTTAGCTACCTCTCCCTACTTCCCCAATGACGTACCTCTCTCGTCCTGTCTACATATTTTGCTACACTTACCCCTCGCCCACCCCCTCTACACGTACCCCTTACCCTTTTCACATTCTCATTGGGATGCAAAATGTTAATTCCATTTTTGTTTTCATGGATTGCTGCCTGACTTGTTTAAATACTACCAGCATTTCCCTTGATTTCAGAATTCCACCATCTCCCACATTCCAAGCTGCACGGTAAGGTTGTGGTTAGCACAATGCTTTACATTACAGGAGATTCAGGTTCATTCCCCACCACTGACTATACAGTGTTTGTATATTCTCCCGTGACCGCATGAGTTCCCTTCGGATGCACTGGTTTCCTACCACTGTCCAAAGACATACCAGTTAGTAGGTTAATTGGTCACTGTAAATTGTCCTGTGATTAGGCTACAGTTAAATCAGGGGTTGCTGGGCAGCACAGCTCAAAAAGGCCAAAAGGGCCTGTTCTGTGATGTATCTCGATATATAAATACATTCAAGAATCAGTGCCACTTTCCCCCAATCAACTGCCCAGTCTGTTACTGATCCTAGTAATATCCTGACGAACAAAATTAAGATTATGCATCTACAATCTCCTAGATTTTTCACTCCTACATAACCCTCCATTTTTCTATCATCCATGTGCCAATCTAAAAATTTCTTAAAATGACCATAATAAAGCATTTCACAAATCCTGAATGCTTGGCTGATCCAGAAGGTCAAGGCACATGGAATCCAAAGGCTACTTGGATCCAAAAGTTGAATTAAGCACAAAGATTGTGCACAATTGAATTGAGGCAGGGGGTAGTGGTAAAAGGGTGCTTTTCTGATTAGATGTCTATGGTCAGCGTGTACTATAATGATTAGTGGAGGGACCCTTATCACTTTATTTATATGAAAAATTTTGGATGTGAATTTAGGAGATAATAATAGCAAGTTTGCAGATGGCAATAAAAGTGATGTTGTGAATATCCAAGAAAGGTTGTAAGTTTTTAAATTTCCATTCAATAGTTGTGTCTAAAACGCAATTAAGTGCAGCAATTTGTAAAAGGTAAATCAGACACAAACCCATTTAATTCCCAATATCAGAATGATATAAACTGAAATACCAGGTGACAACTAACAAGAAGCATCTTTAAAATGTAATAGTCTAAACAATATCCAGAAGTATAATCCAAAATCTGTTCTGCTTTTAACATCATGCGCAACATGTCTATCATTTTCATTTGGTTATACCTATTAAGTGACTTTACAAAGTTTAAAATAAATTTATTATCAAACTATGTATACCATATGCAACCTTGGGATTCATTTTCTTGCAAGCAGCCACAGGTAAATAAAGTACAATGGCATTCATGGAGAAACCATACATAACAAAGGTCTCTGAAAGTGAGTCTACAAGCTGAGTAGTCAATTCAGCGCTCTGGTGAGTGAAGCCATCCATGCCAATCCAGGAATCTGATGGCTGCTGGTTGTAGAGCAACAACTGTTCCTGAACCCAGTGGCATGGGACCCAAAACTCTTGCATCTCCCACCCGATGGTAGTAGCGAGAAGAGAGGGAAGAATTTTTCAAATGCCTTTCATGGATTCAAATCCAATATGGCATGTGCCAGTAAAGCAAGATCCCTTCATAATGGACATAGAAATATCTTGATGGATACCATAGTCATTAAAAAAAAATCAGCAATTAAAAAAAAAGCCCAAACCAGACAAACCATAATTTCTTTTCTCCAAAGGATAGACCTGACCAGGAAATGTCAACATTTCCCTGCAAAAGTGCCACAAAGTTCAGAGATCCTGCATAAATACTAAAACCCAAGATTCACTGTCTTTTCACATACTAAACCACTGGATTCCAGATGCTGGCAACACAGCACAAACCTAAGGTTTAAGTGTTCACAGGAAGAAATCTGCTCTTTGCATCAGGTTGGATGAGGCACACCTTTCACAATCGAGAATAATTAAAAATGTAAATTCACATAACTGAGTTTACCTAATAATATTAAAATGCTTATACTTTAATCTGATAAAAATTGGTATTTTAATTGTTTACATTTTTTTTTAAGTCATTCAGTCATCCAAGACTTTTGACTTTTTCAGTTAAGCTGAAGGCTTGCCCTGCGTTTTTCTCAACTGCTTCAACAGTGTGCATTGTTCCACAGTACCATACTCAACCCAAGCATTACAATGTACAAGGCCTTGCTAATGAAGACTGGGCAATACTTCGCAACAGGCTGGCAAACTGCAAGTGTGGGAGGTGTTCAAACTTGTATTGGGTCAAGTTTTTAAGTAGATAGACAACGAAGCATAGATATTAAGAAAATTTGGAAGATCTTCTCAGATCCCATTTTAATTAATATTTTATCTCCATTAATCGTCCTGAATTTGCTGTAATAGCAACAGGAGTTTAAAATTAGAAAATTTTGTGCACATTTTGTACCTATCAATAAGATTGAAAAAGTACAAGGAAAGGATGAATAAGGTATGACTTCATTCCCTGGGAAGTAGGAGAATGAGGGGAGATTTGATAAAAGGTATACAAAATTATGAAGGGTATAGATAGGGTAAATGCAAGCAGGCTTTTTTCCATCGAGGTTGGGTGAGACCTTGGTCATGGGTTAAGATTGAAAGGTATAATGCTTAAGGGGAACATGAGGGAGATCTTCTTCACTCAGAGGGTGGTGAGAGTGCGCCAGTGGAAGTGGTGGACCGGGATTCAATTTCAACATTTAGTTGATAAGTACACAAATGGGAGGAATATGGAGGGCTATGGTACAGTTACAGATCAATGAGATTAGGCAGAATAATAGTTTGGCATGAACTAGATGGGTCGAAAGGCCTTTTTCTGTGCTGTAGTGTTCTATAACTCCATTTGCTGTGGGAAATAAAAACAAAACTGGTTGCGAGGAACAAAAGTGCGAGATTGAATGCAGCATAGCCAAAGGATGACAAACCCAATGAAACTGGGCCCACACGAACAGGCTGCAGAACATTACCAAGAGCATCTGGATCATGCCTGGCGAGTCCATTCTGAAATCATTGCATAAATATGACAGTCTCGTAAACTACAATCTCACTGCTTTCAAATAAGCTAAGTAATACAAAATATGGCAAACAAGAAACTGCCTACTGGCCAAAGCATTTCAAGCTACTTAACTAGAGGTTTAAGATTCCATGAAATCCCTAGGGTAAATTAATAAGAAATATTGCCCTTGAGCAACCCACTAAAATGAATCCCTGACTGGTTCAAACTCCTAACAACTGTTTTGCAAGATGCAAGCAGTTGGCATAAGGTTACTAATTCAAAATACCTGACCTAGCTATCAAGTTTTAAAAGGTTGAGGAACATATGGTAAACAACTATTCAACTTCTTTTTCTTACAAAGGTTAGTGCAGCAACACAAATCCAATCAAGTATTCTTCCACAGCACAAAATATCCACCACAATGTTATATACACCCATATAAAATCTCAGGAGCAGTGTCATCACTGCCTACTCCGAGTAACCTTGACACAGTAGCCAGACTGAAGATTCAGTACTGCTTCAGGAATGGGAGGGCAGAGGACAGGTCCAAATATGGACTGCAAGCTTATTTTCCTGAAGGGAAACCAGTATACAAGTAGACAATAACTTCAACCTTTTGTTCCCAGACTGGAAACAACGCTGGATTAACCTTCAAATGCCCCCACACCCACACACCCCCACACCCCCATAAGACCTGGGTTGTTAGTATCTGAATCGCTTGCCCAGTATATTGTGAATGCTGTGTGGGGAAGCGAGGGGGATCAGGGATTTCCTTGGGCTACTGTGGAGATGCGCCAGCTTCTGCTGCGTACTTTATACCAGCAATCGGCGCAGCCGCGGCTACTGCACACGGTGTTTGGCCACTAATCCGGTGCCTCTCCCACCGAGAGAGAGATAAACAAGACAAGCTCCTGTACAGGAGGGGCGGGGAAGTGCCGATTTGCCAGCTTGTGGTCCGGCCCACACCACTCGGGGGGCACGAAGGCCAGCCCCGAATCACCCTTCCCCGGGCCTACTGCAGCCTGGGGCTCGAGTCCCTAGCGCTCACTGACCTTGTAAACATCGCCATAGGTGCCGCTGCCGATCCTCTGGATCAGCTCGAAGTCCTCCTGCGGGTTCCTCCGGGACAGGTCGAAGCTGCCATGGGAAGTCATCCTGGAGCTGCGGCCGCCGCCTCCTCCTCTTGCCTCCCGTTCGCGCCCCCCGAGGCCCGGGGGCCCGAAACAACTAGAACAAGCGCGGGGCTTCGGCGACGCCTTCCTGCGGCCGCTGGAAGCGCCTCTCGCTCATTCCAGCCTGCCTCACATGGAGCCCGCGTAACGACGGAGAGGAGCACCACCCGCTGGCGGCTCTGATCGGGCCTGGCTGCCCTGCCCTGCCCTGCCCTACCCCACCGGGCCGGGCGAACGGCGGCGACAGTACCCACAGACCCAGCGACCGAGCGACCGAACCCGGTTACAGACTCTCCGCCTCACAAATCACGCTCCACCACTACCAGCGAACATGGCCACTGCGCATGCGCGCCCGCCGGGGGCAGGGCGGCGTCTGGGCTTGGTACAGTACAGCCCGAGTGTGCCAAGTTGCACTGCGTCCCGGGCGAACTCCTACATGTCCTACACGGATTTATAGCATGTATATTGTGCTGAACTACATATACCTGTCTGGACACGCCCCTCTGCTGACTGCTCCTGTGGCTCCACCCACAGACCCCTGGATAAAGGCGATTGGAGACACTGCTCCTCCCTCAGTCTCCGAGATGTTGTGTGGTGGTCTCTTGCAGCTAATAAAAGCCTATCGTTCGCCTACGGTCTTCAAGAGTTATTGATGGTGTATCATATATGAATTCTTTTTTTTCATATATACAGACACGCAGCGTAGTTCAATACGGGAGGCTAGTCCTCCTACTCTATCTGCACTGCTTCTTTGCAAAAATGTCCCATTAATGAGTACGTTTCCTTTCCTATTCTTTCCTTATGCAAACATTTGTTCTATATTGTCCAAATTAAGTGCCTATGTTAATAGACGACACAGACGTGCATACCTTAAGAAAGTGCATATGAATTCTGAGGAATCTGAGAATAAGCATTCCCGTCGTGTGTGACCAATAAACTCTTCTCGGGTTTCTGTACCCGGCTGGAAGTCTGAGAACAGTTCAGAACATTGTGCCCACTTTACCTGCGCTGGTTCTGTGTGAATAACACCCTTCAGTGAGCCTTCTCTTTGCCCATATTAATGCACGGACAAACATTCGTGCACATTTTATGTATTGTCTAAAATGAGTGGTTCAGAGAAAATGGGGATTTTTAAAAAAAATTTCGAATAATATAGAGGCACAAGAGACAGCAGAGGCTGGAATTTTGCGCCAATCCTGACGCAGGGTTTCAACCCGAAACGTCGACATTCTTTCCCCCTCCCCCACAGACGCTGCTCGATCCGCTATGTTCATCCAGCAGATTGTTTGTTGCTTTCAGATAATATATTTTAAGTATTCTCAAGGCGTACAAATAACAGAAAATCAGGGAAAAGATATTTTATCACCACGTGATTGACCCTCTCCATGCCCTGACTACATGTCAGATTCAGGTCAGTTACTATGTCCATTCGGACTGAAGGAATACAACAAGTTAGACAGCATCTATGGGGAGAAGTAAACAGTTGACATTTCGGGCTGAGACCCTTCCTTCATTGGGACTGTCGACTGTTTACTTCCCTCCGTAGATGCTGCTTAACTTGGCTGTGTACCTCCAGAATTTTCAAGATTCAAGATTTCAAGATTCAAAAACTTTATTGTCATTCTAACCGTACATCAGCTCTGCAGAGCAGAATGAGACAGCATTTCCCAGGAGCAGTTCAATCATAACATAACAAACGCAACACTAAATAATAAACATAATAATAAATAGTAAAACACAACAGCCACATGTCAGTTAAAATCAAGTTATAAGTGTCCAATGCAAGTTAAAAGTGTCCAAAGCAGAGTCAGGTAGAGCAGCTATTTAGCAGTCTGACTGCCTGTGGGAGGAAGCTGTTTAGTAGCCTTGTGGTTTTAGTTTTGATGCTCCTGTAACGTTTGCCTGATGGCAGAAGAACAAACAGTTCATGGAGAGGGTGTGAGGGGTCTTTAATGATGTACCGTGTCTTCTGGAGGCATCGACTCTGAAAGAGGTCTTGGACAGAAGGTAGGGAGACCCCAATAACCTTCTCTGCTCCCCCAACCACCCTCTGCAAGGCTTTTTTGTTGGCAGCACTGCAGCTGGAGTACCAGGTTGTGATGCAAAAGGTCAGCACACTCTCAACCACGCCTCTGCAGAATGTAGTTAAGGTGTTAGCGGGGAGTGATGCTTGTTTAAGCTTCCTCAGAAAGTGCAATCTCTGCTGGGCTCATTTCACAATCCCAGTGGTGTTCCTGGACCAGGTGAGATTGTCCGAGATCTGCACGCCAAGGAACTTGATGATTTCCACTCTCTCCACTGTGGAGCCGCTGATGCTGAGGGGTCTGTGCTCAGGCTGAGACCGTCTGAAATCGAGCCTGTTGCTCAAGATTTACAGCATCTGCCGAACCTCTGTATTGAGACTGGGAATGGGTCGTGTCACGCCGGGCAAGCGGAAAACAACAGAACATGGTCAGGGCAACCGAAAGGAGGAGGGAGAATCAGCAAAGTGAGTGAGAGAGGAGGGAGCTGAGGCAGAGTGAGTGAGAGAGGAGGGAGAATAGGATTAGTGAGAAGAGGGAGAATAAGCAAAGAGAGAGGGGAGAATAGGCAGAGTGAGAGAGAGAGGAGGGAGCTGAAGCAGAGTGAGTGAAAGAGGAGGGAGAATAGGCAGAGTGAGTGACAGACACAGAGTAGACACAGGCAGATTTGGGCAGATGGCTGACGGGTTGAATTTGGGTAGCTGTGACTGTTCTCAGAAAATGCTACATATACAAACTGATGGTTTCTTTAATCCCGTCCAGCTATTCGTTTCCATCCACATGATCATGCACGGTCATCTCTCATCCTTTGTTCATCCATTCCACACATCCAATTTTAAGTGTAAGAACGAAAGTGTTAAGCAATAAGTCATGGATAAAGCACAGTCCATCACAGATAAAGCCCACCCCGACATTCAGCTCACCTACAAGAGATATCCATCATCAAGGACCCCCACCATCCAGCCCATGCTCTCTTCTTGCTTCTGCCATCAGGAAGAAGGTCCGGGAGCATTAGGTCCCACACCAGCAGGTCCAGGAACAGTTATTACCCTTAATCCATCAGGCTCCTGAACCAGTGTGGGTAACTTCACTCACCACAGCGCTGAACTGATTCCACAACCCAGGGACTCACTTCCGAGGAGTCTATAACTCATGTTCACACATTGTTTATTACTTATTTATTTATGTATTATTATAATTTTTCTCTTTGTATTTGCATAATTTGTCATTTTTTGCAGATTGTTTGTCTTTGTATGTAGTTTGTTATTGATTCTATTGTTTTATTGTGAGAAAATGAATCTCATGTTACTATACAGTGACATGTACTGTACATATTTCGATAATTAATTTGCTTTGAGAGAGCATACATTTTAAGTAATTAATTTGTCTTGGTATTTCCCAGGAAAAATAATGTTGTTGAAGAGGGATTTAAGAATTTAATCAAAGTAGGCTGTTTGGCTCCTTATGCATTCAATAGCTGAATTTTTTAGCAAAATCATCTACACTAACCTGATGACACTTGATTGGCTTCACATTAAAATCTGTAAGTGTTGGGCTTGAATATATTCAGTGGCGGAGCATCTGCAGCTCTGCGTCGTTCTGCGGAATACTGTGGGCATGTCACGTTGGCACCAAAAAGTGTGGTGACACGTGTGGGCTGCCCCCAGCACATCCTCAGGCACGCTGGTTATAAACACAACTGACACATTGCACTGCGTTGTTTCGATGCACACATAACAAATGAGATTTGAATTCAGGAATGTATCTCCTTTGGGTGTAGAAATTCCATTTCTTCTGGCTTCTTAATGGACAACCCCTGATTCTGAGACAGTGACACTTTGTTCTATATATATACCAACCAGGGAAATCATCACCCTGCACCAACACTATCAGTTCCTGTGAGAATTTTGTACAGATCACTTGCCAGTCTTCCCAACAGCCGAGTACAGAGCCAATCTGCTCAAACTCTACTCTTTTGACAAACTCACTTTCTCAAGAATCAGCCTGGTGAACAAATGTTGTACTCTGTCTATTAAAAGTACATCGTCTGCTT
This sequence comes from Hemitrygon akajei, assembly GCF_048418815.1. Lineage (NCBI taxonomy): Eukaryota > Metazoa > Chordata > Chondrichthyes > Myliobatiformes > Dasyatidae > Hemitrygon > Hemitrygon akajei. The sequence goes on along the minus strand of NC_133130.1, from coordinate 97,686,608 downwards.
TGGATTGGGTGCTGTGTAATGAACCTGAGGTGATTAGGGAGCTAGAGGTAATGGAACCCCTTGGAAGCAGTGATCATAATATGATTGAGTTCAGTTTCAAATTTGAAAGGAGAAGCTGGTATCAGGTGTATCGATATTTCAGTGGAACAAAGGAAATTACTGTGGTATGAGAGAGGAACTGGCCCAAGTTGATTGGAAAAGTAAGCTAGATGGAGGGACGGTAGAGTAGAATTGGATGAAATTCCTACAAGAAATAAGGAAAGTGCAGAAAAAATATATTCCAAAAAAAAAGAAAATCATGAATGGAAAAATGCCACGAACGTGGCTAGCGAGAGAGGTTAAGGCTAAAATAAAAGCAAAAAAGTACAAGGAAGCAAAAATTAATGGGAAAACTGAGGACTGGAAGACTTTTTAAAACTTACAGAAGGAAACTAAGAAAGTCATTAGGAAAGAAAAGATGAATTATGAAAGGAAGTTGGCAATTAACATAAAAAAGGATACAGAGTTTTTTTAAATGTATGAAGAGTAAAAGAGTGACACGGGTAGATATAGGACCAATTGAAAATGATGCTGGAGAAATTATAATGGGTAACAAATAAATGGCAGAGGAACTAAATGAGTATTTGCATCAGTCTTCACAGCAGAAGACAGTAGTAACATTCCTGATAGCCAGAGGTCTCAGGGAATAGAATTAGGTACAGTCAAGATTACTAGAGAGAAAGTGCTTGGGAAGCTAAATGGACTAAGGATAGATAAGTCTCCCGGACAGGATGAGATGCACCCACAGGTTCTGAAGCAGGTGGCTTTGGAGATTGTGGAGGCATTGGAAATGATCTTCCAGGAATCAATAGACTCCAGCATGGTTCCGGAGGACTGGAAGGTCGCAAATGTAGTTCCGCTGTTTAAGGAAAGAGGGAGGCAGCAAAAAGAAAATTACAGACCTATTAGTCTGACATCGGTAGTTGGAAAGTTATTGGAGTCGATCCTCAAGGACGAGGTTATGAAATACCTCAAGGTGCATGACAAGATAGGCCCAAGCCAGCGTGGTTTCATGAAAGGAAAAGGAACAGCCTCACCAACCTATTGGAATTTTTTGAGGTAATCTCAAATAAGATTGACAAGGGAGAGGCTGTGGATGTTGTGTATTTGGATTTTCAAAAAACCTTCAATAAGGTGCCTCATAAGAAGCTGCTTAATAAGATGAGAGCCCATGGAATTACAGGAAAGATATTGGAATGGGTGGAGCATTAGCTGATAGGCAGAAAGCAAAGGGTGGGAATAAAGGGATCCTATTCTGGTTAGTTGCCGGTTACTAGTGGTGTTCCACAGGGGTCGGTATTGGGGCCGCTTCTTTTTACACTGTATATCGATGATTTAGATTATGGATTAAATGGTTTTGCAGCTAAGTTTGCAGATGACACCAAGATAGGCGGAGGAGCAGGAAGTGTTGAAGAAACAGAAAGGTTGCAGAGAGACTTGGTCAGTTTAGGAGAGTGGGCAAAGAAATGGCAGATGAGATACAATGTTGAGAAATGTATGGTTGTACATTTTGGAAGAAGAAATAATCGGGCAAATTGTTATTTAGATGGAGAGAAAATTCAAAAATCAGAAGTGCAAAGGGACTTGGGGGTCCTCGTGCAGGATACCCTAAAGGTTAACCACCAGGTTGGATCGGCAGTAACGAAAGTGAATACTATGTTGGCATTCATTTCAAGAGGAATAGTGTATAAGAGTAAGGAGGTGTTGATGAGGCTCTATGGGGCACTGGTGAGACCTCATTTGGAATACTGTGTGCAGTTTTGGGCCCCCTATCTTAGAAGGGATGTACTGATGTTGGAGAGAGTTCAGAGAAGATTTACGAGGATGATTCCTGGAATGCAGGGGCTAGCATATGAGGAGCGTTTGTCGGCTCTTGGACTGTATTCATTAGAGTATAGAAGAATGAGAGGGGATCTCATAGAAACATTTCGAATGTTGAAGGGATTGGACAGAGTAGATGTGGAAAGGCTGTTTCCCTTAGTGGGTGAGTCCAAGACAAGAGGACACAGTCTTAGAATTAGACGTTACCCATTTAAAACAGAAATGAGGAGAAGTTTTTTTAGCCAGAGGGTCATGGATTTATGGAATTCGTTGCCACATACAGCTGTAGAGGCCCAATCATTGAGGGTGTTTAAGGAGGAGATTGATAGGTATCTAATTAGTCTGGGTATCAAGGGACATGGGGAAAAAGCCGGAAATTGGAACTAGATGGGAGGATAGTTTAGCTCATGGTGGAGTGGCGGAGCAGACTGGATGGGCCGAATGGCTCCTTTGTCTTGTGATCCTTCATTAGGTTGTGAGACTAGATCCAAAGTGAAGATTCCGAAAGTGTATCACTGAAGTAACACATTTCTATACTTCAACACTCCTGCAATAAAGGCTAACGTATCTTCCTAATTCCTAATATCTTCCTAATTGCTTACTGTACATTTCAATATTAGCTTTAAATGATTCATATACAAGGATGTCAAAATTCCTCTAACACCAAGATATTTCAGTCTCTCACCATTAGAAAACACCCTCCATTTCTATATTTTATATACCTGGGGGTGTCCTTACATTTCTCCATATTCAACATGTCTTCTTGCATACTCACTTAATCTGTCATATTACACTTAATCTTCCCATCCACATCATTGATATAGATCATGAACAGGCTGGACTCCAGCACCAATACCCTGATGCATTCCAGTAGTCACATCCTCCCAACCTATAGCTGACATGTTTAATTCTACTTTTTATTTTCCTCAGTCATAAGACATAAAAAAAGGTGCAGAATTAGTCCATTTGACCCATTGAGTCAGCTCTGCCATTTTCCCTCTCAGCCCCAATCTCCTGCCTTCTCCTCATACCCCTTCAGGCCCTGACCTATCAACCCTGAATCTATCCATATCTGCCTTAAACATACGTAAAGACTTGGTCTCCACAGCTGCCTGTGGCAATGAATTCCACAGATTTACCACTCTCTGGCTAAAGAATTCCTCCTCATCTCAGTTCTAAAAGAAGAAGAAAGCCGTTAGCCAGCTGGTGGCGTAGTGGCATCAGCACCGGATTTCGGAGCAAAGGCTCCCGAGTTCGAATCCAGCCGGCTTTCCATCCGTGCTGGGTTGAGTGTCAAGCTGACAACTCGGCGTCATAAAAATAAGAAAGCTTGATAAAAAAATGCCGTCACGACGGCATCCCAATGACTGCAGTTCTAAAAGGATGTCCCTTTATTCTGAGGCTGTGTACTCTCCCACCATAGGAAACATCCTCTCCACGTCCACTCTATCAGGGCCTTTCACTATTCGATAGGTTTCAATTTGGTCACTGCCTCATTCCTCTGAATTCTAGTGAATACAGGCCCAGAGCCATCAAATGACCAGCCTTCATATAACAAGCCATTCTATCCTGGAATCATTTTCATGAACCTCCTTTGAACCCTCTACAATGTCAGTATGTCATTTCTAAGATAAGGCACCCAAACCTGCTCACAATCCTCCAAGTGAGGCCTCACCAGTGCTTTTTAAAGCCTCAATATTACATTCTTGCTTTTATATTCTGGTTTTTGTGAAATGAATGCTAACATCACATTTACCTTCCTCACCATAAACTCAACCTGCAAATTAAACTTTAGGGAATCCTGCACAAGAACTCCCAAGTCCCTTTGTACCTCAGATTTTTGAATTTTCTCTCCATTTATTTTTTCTACCAAAGTGCATGACCAGACACTTCCCAACTCTTCCACTTCTTCGCCCATTCTCCCAATCTGTCTAAGTCCTTCCGTAGCCTTTCTACTTTCTCAAAACTACCTCCCGCTCCACCTATCTTCATATTGTCCACAATCTTAACAACAAAGCCATCAATTCTGTCATCCAAGTCATTGACATATAATATAAAAAGAAGTTGTTCCAACACAGACCCCAGTGGAACACCACTAGTCACCAGCAACCAACCAGAAAAGGCTCCCTTTATTCCCACTATTTGCCTCCTGCCAATCAGCCACTACTTTATCCATGCTGGAATCTTTCCTGTAATACCATGGGCTCTTAAAATTATTAAGCAGCCTCAGGCACCTTGTCAATGGCCTTATGAAAATCCAAATACACAACATCAACTGATTCTGCTTTGTCTATCCTGCTTGTTATTTCTTCAGAGAATTCCAACTGATTTGTCAGGCAAGATTTTCCCTTGAGGTTGACAACAGCCTACAAGTACCCTGAAACCACATCCTTAACTATCAACTCCAACATCTTCCCAACCAATGAGGTCAGACTAACTGGCCTATTAATATTTCCTTTCTTCTGCCCCCTCCCTTCTTGAAGAGTGGAGTGACATTTGCAATTTTCCAGTTTTCTGGAACCATTCCAGAATCAAGCGATTCTTTAAAGATCATTACTAATGCCTCCGCTATCTCATCAGTCACCTCTTTCAGAGTACTGGGGTGTAGTCCATCTGGTCCAGGTGACTTTTCTACCTTCAGACCTTTCAGTTTCCCAAGGTCCTTCTCCCTAGTAATGGTAACTTCAAACACTTCATGACCCCTAACATTCTGAAACTTCCACCATACTGCTGGTGTCTTCCACAGTGAAGACTGATGCAAAATACTTATTCAGTTCATCTGCCATTTCCTTGTCCCCCATTTCTGAAGAAACGTATCTGAAGAAGCATTGGGTATCCTCTTTAATGTTATTGGCTAGCTTACTTTTGTATTCCATCTTTTCCTTCTTAATGACTTTTTAGATACCTTCTGGTGGTTTTTAAAAACTTCCCAAACCTCTAATTTCCCACTAATTTCTGCTCCATTATATGGCTTCTCTTTGGCTTTTATGTTGGCTTTGACTTCTCTTGTCAGCCACGGTGCTAGTCATAGTGTAGTAGAGCTATACAGAACAGAAAAAAAACTTTTGGCACAACTCAGAATCAGAGTCAGATATTTAATCACTTGCATCATACACTAGGGTGCTCTCTTTAGTTACCTGATAAGCCATCTATTACCTAGCCTTTGGCCAGGGATAGATGTCATCTGGTGCCGCCCAACCTTCGTAGAGGGTTTTGACCCTTGACCACCACACTCCGCAGCTGGTGGGTCAGCAGTGGTGACCAAGTCACTGCCCACCTGCTCCTGACTTCCAGCTCAACTCCTCTCACCTGCTCCTTATCCAGCAAGAGGCTCTTTTTGCTTCCTCCCCCATCCTGTGAGCTGCTCGGTTCTTGCTCTTTTCATCAAGGCCTAGCGCAGACAGCAACCTCCATGCCGACCTTGCCAGGAACCCCCTACAGCCAAACTGCACGGGGAATAGCCACATCTGCCATCCTGCACTCCTGGGCTAAGAACTGGTACTTCAGGGCCTTCCTCTCATGAGCCTCCTTACATCCTTCCTCCCGTGGTACTGTGAGCTCCACCAGGATGATTTTCTTGCCTTCAGTGGATCATTGTACAATGTCTGGTTGAAGTGTGGTTTGCACATCTGGGATCTGCAGCTTCCACCCCACATCGACTCTCTTCTCCCATGATTTGACAGTTTGCAGCAGATTGGATTTTGGCCTCTTTGATATGTCTGGTGTGGCCTGATTCTGATGGAATTGATGGAACAAACACCAGTCCTCACCAAAGGATCAGCGGTGGAAAGGGGAGCAGTTTCAATTTCCTGAGTGTCAACATCTCTGAGGATCTATCCTGGGCCCAACATATTGATACAAATACAAAGAAGGCACGACAGTGGCTGTATTTCATTTGGAGTTTGAGGAGACTCGGTCTGTCACCAAAGACTTTAGCAAATTTCTACAGATGTACCATGGAGAGCATTCTATCTGGCTGCATCACCATCTGGTATGGAGGGGCCACTACACAGGATCAGAAAAAGCTGCAGGAAGTTGTAAACTCAGCCAGCTCCACCATGGGCACTAGTCCCCCTACATCCAAGAAAACTTCAAAAGATGATGCCTCAAAAAGGCTGCATCCACCATAAAGGAACCCCATCGACCCCATCTTCTCATTGCTGTCATCAAGGAGGAGGTACACACACATACACAGAGCCTGAAGACACACACTCAATGTTTTAGGAACAGTTTCTTCCCCTCTGCCAACAGATGTCTGAGTAGACAATGAAGCCATGTACACTACCTCACTACTTTTTCTTTTTTTGAACTACTTATTCAATGTAATTTCTATATAGAGTATATATACAGTAAATGTTTTTTCTTATTGTAATTCATAGTTTTTTATTATTATGTATTGGAATGTACTGTTGCTTCTAAACAACTAATTTCGTGACATATGCCTGTGGTATTAAATCTGATTCTGACTTTGAGATTCTGCTAACAACACTGGTGTCATTGGTGAGTTTACAGATGACATTTGAGTTATGCTTTGCCACACAGTCATAAATGTGGAGCAAGTACAGCAGTGGGCTCTGCACACATCCTTGAGGTGTGCCAGTCTTGATTATCAGTGAGAGGAAGTTGTTATTACCAATCCACACTGACTGGGTTGTCCTAATAAGGAAGTCAAGGATCCAGTTGCAGAGGGAGATACAGAGGTCCGGGTTTTGAAGCTGAGGAGATGATGGTGCTGGGTGCTGAGTGCTGAGCTGTAATCAATAAATGGCAGCCTAACTTAGGGAAGTCCAGGTGCTCCAAGGCCAAGTGGAAAGCCTGTGAGACTGTACCTGTTGTTGACCTATTGTGCTGTTAAGTAAATTGCAGCGGATCTAGGTCCTTGCTCAGGTAAGAGTTAATTCTGGCCATGACCATCCTCTCAAAGCACTTAATCATAATAGATGTGGGTGCAACTGTGCAATAGTCATGGTGGCAGCTCACCCTGCTCCTCTTGGGCACTGGTATGATTGATGCCCTTCTGAAGAAGCTGAGTCTTCTGACTCCAGCAGTGAGAGATCAAATATGTCCTTAAGCATTCTAGACAGTCAGTTGGCACAGGTTTTCAGTGCCCTGTCAGATACACCACATTGACCTAACACTTGGCGTGGGTTCATACTCTTGAAGGATGATCTGGTATCAGCATCCATGACAGAGATCACAGGGTTGCCAGACGCTGAGGAGATTTGCTTAGCTGTAGTGTTATTTTGCCTTTTACAATGTGCATAATTTTTTTAAACAAAAGATGCTTTATTCAAAAATAGAATTATTCTCGTTGAACCATTTGATGACTTTCATTCCTTTACCGACGTTTCCATTATGATCTATTCATTTCCACACTCTCAGCCACTCGCGTGGCACTATGTTGGTTCATCTTTACACACCATTGTTGAGGGGTATACTCTGCCACTCTACCCCTCAACTTCTGCGGGAGAAGAACTCTAAACTGTGGTCTCACCGGGACCGTGCGGTGGCTGCACCAAGTTTGAGTGCGTCCCTCAGCACGTACTCCTGCAGCCGAGAATGTGCCAGTCGGCAGCATTCCCCCACGGACATCTCCATGTGCTGGTAGACCATCAAGTTTCGGGCCGACCAAAGAGCGTCTTTCACCGAGTTGATGATCTGCCAGTAGCACCGGATGTTGGTCTCGGTGTGCGTCCCCGGGAACAGCCAGTAGATCAGAGAGTCCTCTGTTACGCAGCTGCTGGGGATGAACCTCGACACTGTCCCTTCATCCTCCTCTGCGAACCCACAGTGTGCAAAGAGGTGGGTCACCGACTCCTCCTCACTGCAGTCCTCCTGTGGGCAGAGGGGTGTGGAGACGACGTACTGGGTGTACAGGAGGGATCAGACTGGGAGGGCCCCTCCCTCCGCCAGCCAGGCGAGGTCTTGGTGCCTGTTGGTGAGGTCTGGCAATGAGGTATTTTGTCAGATGAACTGGACGGTCTGCTCAGGGAACCACCCCACTGTGTCCATCACATCCTTGCCCTGCAGTGCCTGCAGGACCTTACGTGCTGACCACTGCCTGATGGCCCTGTGGTCAAAGGCGTTGACCTGAAAGAACTTCTCTATGAAGGACAGGTATGGCGGCAACAACCAGCTGACAGGGGTGTTGCGTGGGAAAGGGGCCAGACCCATCCTTCGTAGCCAGGGCGACAGGTAGAACCTGGGCATGTAGTGGCACTTGGTGCCCACATACCTGGGATCCACACAAAACCTGATTCAGCCACACACGAAGCTGGCCATCAGGATGAGGGCGACATTGGAAACATTTTTGCCCCCATTGTCCAGGGACTTGTGCATGGTGGTCCGTCTTGACTCGCTCCACCTTGGATCCCCAGATGAATCTGAAGGTGATTTCCGAGCTGAAGGAGCGGGGGACTGGCCACACCTGCGCCAAGTACAGCAGCCCTGAGAGCACCTCACACCTGATAACCAGGTTCTTGCCCGTTATCGATAGGGAGCGCCCTCTCATCAGTCCCAGTTTCCATTTCACCTTGGCAGTCTGCTCCTGCCAGTTCTTGTTGCACGCCTCGGCCCCTCCGAACCAGATCCCCAGCATCTTCACGTGATCTGACCTGGTGAAGGGGACGCTGGATCGGTCGGGCCAGTTGCCGAAGAGCATGGCTTCGCTCTTCGTGCGGTTGACCCTGGCCCCCGACGCCAGCTCAAACTGTTCGCAGATGCTAATCAGCCTTTAAACCGACCTTGGGTCAGAACAGAAGATGGTGACGTCGTCCATGTACAGGGAGGTTTTAACTTGGGTCCCTCCACTGCCTGGCAGCGTCACCCCTCTTATGCCCTCATCCCTCCTGATGGCTTCGGCAAAGGGTTCTATGCAGCACACGAACAAGACAGGGGAGAGCATAAATGCATCAGGGAATGAAACACTGCTGGCATTTAACCATATAACCATATAACAATTACAGCACGGAAACAGGCCATCTCAGCCCTTCTAGTCCATGCCGAACGCTTACTCTCACCTAGTCCCACCTACCTGCACTCAGCCCATAACCCTCCATTCCTTTCCTGTCCATATACCTATCCAATTTTTTTTTAATGACAAAATTGAACCTGCCTCTACCACTTCTACTGGAAGCTCGTTCCACACAGCTACCACTCTCTGAGTAAAGAAGTTCCCTCTCGTGTTACCCCTAAACTTTTGCCCCTTAACCATTACAATTTATAATAACCATTTATACCATTAGGTTTCACCTTATAGGAAGTAATGGCATGCAGACCCTGCCACAGTTGTTATACATCTAATTGTGTCGTTAACTTCACACAGAATAGCATTTTTGCTCCCACATGGGTCACAACCGGACTTCTCATAGAGTTCTGAATCACCGGTCTTAAACGCCACAGCCATAGCCCCCAGCGGAATGCAGATCTCCTAGTTTGGGAAGATATGGTCTGCTCTCAAAGACATACACTCATCCACGTCAACTAAGTTGCTTAACTGTGCTGATCAACTTGCCTGCATTTGGCCCATATCCATCTAACCACTCACTTTCTATGAAGCTGTCTAAAATCTTCTGAGTATCATTATTGTATTTGCCTCTACTACTTCCTCTGGAAGTTCATTCTCTATATGTACCGCCCTCTGAGTGAAGGTCCCTTTTAAATCTTACACCCCCCCCCCCAACTTTAAACCTATGAGTTTAAACCTTTGAGATTCCCATCAGCTGGGGAAAAGACTGTGACTGTTCCCCTTATATATTCCCCTCATGATTGTATAACTCTCTTTAAAGTCACCCATGCTCCACAAAAAAATGCCCCAGCGTATCCAGCCTCTCCTTATAACTCGAATCCTTCAGTCCCTTATTAATCTTTTATTCACCCTTCCAAGTTAATGACATCCCTTCTGTAGCAGGGCAACAAGAACTGCTTACAGTTCTCTAAGTGTGACCTGGCCAAGGTCTTACACAACTATAAAATGGTATCCCATCTCCAGTACCCAACAACATGGCCAACAAAGGCAAGTGTGCCTTCTTCACCGCCCTGTTCACCTGCATTGCCATATTCACAGAAAGGAAATTAATACATTACCTCACATATTTTGTTCAGTAATTGGTTTATTATTTTCACCTGTACCAAGATACAGCAGAAAAACTTTATTTTGCATGTCATCCCGGCGTAAGTACATTGAAGTCGTACAAAGGGGGAAAGCAATAAATGGATGCGGAATACAGTTGTAGAAAAAGAGCAGTGTGTGTAAGGCACAATAAGGTCAGGAGGTAGATTGAGCGATCACGACTTTATCGTACAAGAGGTACATTCTACAGTTTTATAACAGTGGGATCTAGCTGTTCTTGAAACTGGTGCTGCATGTTTTCAGTCTTTTGCCCACTAGCAGATAACCAGGCTGTTGATTATGGTAACGGCTTTCCCAAGTGCAGACCGAGTCAATGGAGTGGAACCACCAGGAGTTTAACCCGCTGATAAGGGGGAGCTGTTGTTGTCTGGTGTACTGACCTCTACCTGGCCGAGGCACAGCGACAACTCTCTGATTCCTCCTCTTATTTACCCCTTGATCATGATCCCACTAAGGAGCACCAGGCCACTGTCTCCTATACTATCACCAACCTTATCAGCTCTGGAGATCTCCCATCCACTGCCACCAGCCTCATAGTTCCCACAACCCGCACTTCCCATTTCTACCTCCTACCCAAGATCCACAAACCTGCCTTTCCAGATAGACCTATTGTCTCAGCTTGCTCCTGCCCCACTGAACTCATTTCTGCATACCTTGACACTGCTTTATCCCCCCTCGTTCAATCTCTTCCTACCCATGTTCGTGACACTTCTCACGCTTTGAATTTTTTCAATGATTTTAAGTTCCCTGGCCCCCACTGCATTATTTTCACCATGGACGTCCAGTCCCTATATACCTCCATCCCCCAACCGGACGTCTCAAAGCTCTTCGGTTTTTTTTGGATTCCAAACCTAACCAATTCCACTCTACCTCCACTCTCCTCCGTCTAGCAGAATTAGTTCTTACTCTCAATAATTTCTCCTTTGGTTCCTCCCACTTCCTCCAAACCAAGGGTGTAGCCATGGGCCCCCACATGGGTCCCAGTTATGCCTGCCTTTTTGTTGGCTTTGTGGAACAGTCCATGTTCCAAGTCTATACAGGTATCCGTCCCCCTCTTTTCCTTCACTACATCAACGACTGCATTGGCACTGCCTCCTGCACGCATGCTGAGCTCATTGACTTCATTAACTTTGCCTCCAACTTTCACCCTGCCCTCAAATTTACCTGGTCCATTTCTGACACCTCCCTCCCCTTTCTTGATCTTTCTGTCTCCATCTCTGGAGACAGCTTATCTACAGATATCTACTATAAGCCTACAGACTCTCACAGCTACCTGGACTATTCCTCTTCCCACCCTGTCTCTTGCAAAATTGCGATCCCCTTCTCACAATTCCGCCATCTCTGCCGCATCTGCTCTCAGGATGAGGCTTTTCATTCCAGGACGAAGGAGATGTCTGCCTTTTTTATAAGGGGCTTCCCTTCGTCCACCATCAACTCTGCTCTCAAATGCATCGCTCCCATTTCCCGCACATCTGCCCTCACCTCATCCACCCACCACCCCACTCGGGATAGGGTTCCCCTTGTCCTCACCTACTACCCCACCAGCCTCCAGGTCCAATGTATAATTCTCCGTAATTTCCACCACCTCCAACGGGATCCCACTACCAAGCACATCTTTCCCTCCCCACCTCTTTCTGCTTTCTGCAGGGATCGCTCCCTACGCGACTTCCTTGTCCACTCGTCCCCCCCATCCCTTCCCACCGATCTCCCTCCTGGCACTTATCCTTGTAAGCGGAACAAGTGCTACACCTGCCCTTACACTTCCTCCCTCACCACCAGACAGTCCTTCCAGGTGAGGCGACACTTCACCTGTGAGTCGGCTGGTGTGGTATACTGCGTCCAGTGCTCCCGGTGTGGCCTTTTATATATTGGTGAGACCCGACGCAGACTGGGAGACCGTTTCGCTGAACACCTACGCTCGGTCCGCCAGAAAAAGCAGGATCTCCCAGTGGCCACACATTTTAATTTCATGTCCCATTCCCATTCTGATATGTCTATCCATGGCCTCCTCTACTGTCAAGATGAAGCCACACTCAGGTTGGAGGAACAACACCTTATATACCGGCTGGGTAGCCTCCAACCTGATGGCATGAACATTGACTTCTCTAACTTCCGTTAATGCCCCTCCTCCCCTTCTTACAGCATCCCTGACAATATTTAGTTATTTGTTTTTTCTCTCTCTGCCCAGCACTCTGCCTGTTCTCCATCTCCCTCTGGTGCTCCCCCCTCCCCCCCTTTCTTTCTCCTGAGGCCTCCCGTCCCATGATCCTTTCCCTTCTCCAGCTCTGTATCACTTTCGCCAATCATCTTTCCAGCTCTCAGCTTCATCCCATCCCCTCCGGTCTTCCCCTATCATTTTGCATTTCCCCCTTCCCCCACTACTTTCAAATCTCTTAGTATCTGTCCCTTCAGTTAGTCCTGATGAAGGGTCTTGGCCTGAAACGTTGACTGTGCTTCTCCTTATAGATGCTGCCTGGCCTGCTGCGTTCCACCAGCATTTTGTGTGTGTTGTTCAATGGAGTGGAAGCTTGTTTGTGCGATGGACTGGGCTGCATTCACAGCTCAGTGATTTCTTGTGATCTTGGGCAGAGCAACTTGATGCATCCACATAGGATACTTGCTGTGGCACGTTGATAAAAACTGGTGAGGGTCATCGGGGATGTGACGAATTTCCTTGGCCTTCTGAGGAAACAGAGGTGCCATTGCATTTTCTTGGCCGCAGCATCCATGTGGTTGGACCAGGACAAACCATTGGTGACAATCTCAGCCACCTCCACCTCAGCACCTCTGATGCATAAACTCCCTCAGCTTTCTGAAGTTGATGACCAGCTCTTTTGTTTGGCTGACACATGGAAAAGATTGTTTTCATGACACCACGCCTCCATCCTGTACTCCGTCCTGTCACTGTTTGAGATCTGGATCACTATAGAACATAGAACCTCACAGCATAGTACAGGCCCTTCAGCTAACAATGTCGTGCTGACCTTTTAACCTACTCTAAGATCAATCTAACCCTTCCCTCCTACAATAGCCCTCCATTTTTCTATCATCCATGTGCCTATCTAAGAGTTTGTTAAGTACCCCTAAAGTATCTGCCTCTACCACCCCTGGCAGGGCATTCCATGCACTCACCACTCTCTGTGTAAAGAACTTGCAGTCCTGTCCTAAAGTCTTAGGCACTATAGTACATTTATGTGTCTAAGACTTTTGCACTTACTGTATTTGTCAACTTCGAATGGAGAGAGAGTTTGTAAATCTGGCAGGAGCAAAGGATATTGGTAATGGTGAGGGTGAAGCACCGTAGGAGGGGTGTGGGACAGGAGACAGAGAAGGAGTGCCAGGGGCGAGGGTTGGCACGGGTGCAGACATACCCAGCCCTGAGACACCAGGCAAGGCCATCTGATTCCAAACAATTTGGTTTATTGATCATTACAGCATGTCTCTCTAGTGCTTCCTGATCCCTATCTTCTCCCTTCTCCTTTTCCTAAACCATGATTCCCCTCTCCCTGCCCCCTTCCCACTCTCAGTCCACAATAGAGAATATATCAGAATCAGGTTTATCATCACTCACATATGTCATAGAATTTGTTTTTTTTTCTGTGGCAGTGGTACAGTGTAATACATAAAATTACTACAGTCCTGTGCAAAAGTCTTAGGCAACCTAGCTATATATATATATATATATATATGTCTAAGATTTTTGCACAGTTCCGTACCTCTGACACGCCCAATCCACATGATACTATGGTGATGCAGTTTGCAAACTTAGCAGCACAGTCATGAAAGTATACGGAGTAAAGATCTGAGGATGTGGCCTTGTGGTGCAGCGGTGTTGAAGATAACTGAGGAAGTGTGGTTACCTACCCTTACTGATTGTGACCTGCTGGTCAGGAAGTCAGTTGCAGATGGAGATGTTGTGGCCTAGAGTCTAGGAATTTTAAGATTTTGAGATGACTTGTCTGAAATTATGATGTTGACGGAGAACCTAGATTCAATAAGTATGAGCCTGACTTTGGTGTTGTTGTTATCAATATGTTCCAAAGATGAGTGGAAGGTCGGGGAGATGACATCCATCATGAACTGCCTCGGTGGTAGGCAGAATACAAAGGGTTAAGGTTTTTTGGGAGCTGGATGTGTGCAATGACCACCGTCTCAAAGCACTTTGTGATATCAGATGTCATTGCCCCCAGGCAGAGGTAATTCACATCCGTTACCTATTGTATCTTTGACACTTTGATAGTGGTCTTCCTAAGGTAGATGGGAATCTCTGATTGGGGTGCAGAGAGGTTAAAGAGATCTGCTCCTGCCAGCTGATCTGTGCAAGATCTGAGAACGTGGCTGGGATCTCCATCCAGGCTGGATGTTTTCCATGGACTCACTCTCAGGAAGATTGATGACTGTGGGTACAGGTGTGGTAGAGACTGTCTGGTTTGAAACATTGATAGCTTTATCAGTGACTTTCTGAAAGTCAAAATACATGACATCAACTGACGCATCCCGGTCTATGCTGCTGGGTCCTCGCTCACAGAACACACACAGATTTGTCAAGACATTTAAGAGAGAATGGGAAGAGATAGTACAACAGAGGGTAACACCTTAGTCCAGATAGTAACGCTGCCACACATTAAAATACGGCGTAGATGTGGAAGTAGAGGCTTTCATGCAAACATCCAAATATTGATTTTAAAAAGAAAACCATGTCAACAAAAATGTGATTTCTGCTGAACAAAAGGGAGTTGGGAAAAAAAAACCCAAACGACCCTCAATTTTTCTATCCTCTGTGTTCCCAGGGACGCACACTGAGACCAACATCCATTGCTGCTGGCAGATCATCAACTCGGTCAAAGACGCTCTTTGGTCGGCCCGAAACTTGATGGTCTACTAGCACATGGAGATGTCCGTGGGGGAATGCTGCCGACTGGCACACTCTCGGCTGCAGGAGTACGTGCTGAGGGACGCACTCCAACTCGGTGCAGCCACCGCAAGGGCCCAGTGGGGAAGGACCACAGTCTAGGGTTCTTCTCCTGTGGGAGTTGAGGGGTGGGAGGTTGGGGGTATACCCCCTGAATGTATATATGAAAGAACAGAGTGCCACATGGGTGGGAAAACATTAGAACTTTGAAAATTTAAAGACAGTAATGGTACCAACTGTAAAGAATTGAAAGTCTTTGAATAGTTATTGTATATAATTTTATTTTGTATAATAAAAAAAAAGAGTCTCTTAAATGTAAGGTCCTGCAGGCACTGCAGGAGAAGGACATGATGGACACAGTGGGGTGGTTCCCTGAGCAGACCATCCAGGATGGAAGGGGCGGTGTCGAGGTTCATCCCCAGCAGCTGCATAACAGAGGACTCTCTGATCTACGGGCTGTTCCCGGGGACGCACACCAAGACCAACATCCGGTGTTGCTGGCAGATCATCAACTCGGTCAAAGACGTTCTTTGGTCGGCCCGAAACTTGATGGTCTACCAGCACACGGAGATGTCCGTGGGGGAATGCTGCCGACTGGCACACTCTCGGCTGCAGGAGTACGTGCTGAGGGACGCACTCCAACTCGGTGCAGCCACCGCAAGGGCCCGGTGGGGAAGGACCACAGTCTAGGGTCCTTCTCCCGTGGGAGTTGAGGGGTGGGGGGGCGGGGTGTATACCCCTGAACAAGTGTATGTAAATATGAAGTAACAGTGTGCCACCTGGGTGGCAAAAGTGTGGGAATGTAAAGACTGTAATGGAAACATTTGTAAAGGACTGAGAGTCATTGAATGGTTTATTGTACATAATTTTATTTTTGAATAAAGTATTTTTCGTTTAAAAAGAAGTCTCTTAAATGTCCCTATTGTACCTGCCTGTACCACCACCCCTGGCAGTGCGTTCCAAACACCTACCACTCTCTGTATAGGAAATTTACTTTTGATATCCCCCATACTTTCCTCTAAACACCTTAAAGCTATGTGTCCTCATGTTATCCATTTCCACATTAGGAAATAGGCACTGGCTGTCCACTCAATCTATTCCTCTTATCATCGTATTCGCCTCTATCAAGCCAACTCCCTCACTCCAAAGAGAAAAATGCCTAGCTTGCTCATCCTTTCCTCATAAGTCATGCCCTCTAATTCAGATAGCGTTTTAGTAAATCTCCTCTGCACCTTGTTATAATGAGCTGACCAGAAATAAACACAGTACTCCAAGTGTGGTCTAGCTGGAGTTTTACGGGCCTGCAACGTTACTTCACAGCTCACTAATGATATGGAAAATTAGTAGAATACTTAATTAAGTGTGAAGTAGAGAAGTATAGGGAGACTGAAATATACTGAAGAGTGGTTAGTACAGATTCTTTTTTTTTGTAATTTATTTTTTTATCGAAGTTCATCATCAAACAAACATTTCCATAAGATGTATTTCAGACATTGTACATATAAATCATATATATCACAAATCTCCACAAAGTATTTATCTGGGGTATACACTTATAGAAAAGAGTGGAAAGAAAAAACAAGCAAGAGGAAAGAACTATGTACAAGTAGGGAGTGATTTTTTTTTTACAACATATTCATTGATTTGTGAGAATAAAATCAGGCCTATGAGGCATTATGTAGTTAAACCATTTTTCCCAGTATGAATCAAATTGTTCCAGCTTATGATTAACAGATGCTGTTATCTTCTCCATTTTGTAAATGCCCATTGTAATTTCCATCCATGCATTTAAAGTTGGGCTCTTCTATGATAACCATTTCCTAGTAAGAGTCTTGTTACCAGCCACCAACAATATATTCATTAAATATTTATCTCTTTTCAACCATTATTGAGGTATATATCCAAAATATATGGTCTTACTCTCTAAGGGTATTTCACATTTAAAGATGCCTTGTAGGGCATTGTGTATCCCCCTCCAATAATTTTTGATAACAGGGCCGTCCCAAAAGATATGATAATGATTTGCATTTTGATTTCCACAATTTCTCCAGCAACGGAAGAGATTATACTCATTGATCTTCCAAGAACATGCAAGACAGAGAACATGGTGTATTAGGATTTCCAAAAGACTGCTGATAAGACACTGCACAGAAGACTCAGAACTGGAGGAGTGAAGCGGATGATAAGTAGATAACAAATGAGTAACAGCAAAAGAATGAAAAGTGGTGTGCCTAAAGGAGATTGCTTCAACTGGTAAAATATGCTTTTCCACAAGGTTTGGAGCTGGGACTACTGTCATTCACAATTTGAAACAACTATTAGAACTCAAGAGTCATTGTAATATTCACAGAAATGTCATTAAGCTGGGGGATGTATTTACTGTACTACAGTTAGGTACCTCCTGTACCTAATAGAATGGCCACTGAGTGTGTGTTCATGGTCTTCTGCTGCTGCAGTCCATCCACTTCAAGGTTCGACTTGCTGTACATTCAGAGACACTCGTCTGCACACAACTATCCTAATGATGGTTATTTGAGTTACTGACACTTGCCGTCAGCTTGAACCAGTCTGGCCGATCTCCTCTGACCTCACTCACTAACAAGGCGTTCTCACTCACAGAACTGCCACTCACTGGATGTTTTTGCATATTGCACCATTCTCTGCAAACTCCAGAGACTGAAAATCCAGGAAATCAGTTTCTGAAACACTCAAACAACCCCATCTGGCATAAACAATCTTTCCACAGTCAAAAACACTTAGATCGCATTTCTTCTCCATTTTGTTCTAAACAACAACTAAACCTCTTGACCATATTAGCATGCGTTTATGCATTGAGTTGGTGCCGCATCATTGGCTGATTAGATATGCATTAATGAGCAGGTGCAAAAGTCTACTTAATAAAGTGGCCACTGAGTGTACGTAAGCGACGGATGAATCTGGAACTAAAAGAAAACCAAACTGCTGGAGAAACTCAGCAGTATCCCTGAAGGCAAAGTGATTGTCAACATTTTAGGCTTGACCCAACTGAATTGTCTGGTGCCCATGTACTGCTTGTAGAATACTTGTTTTAATGTCCTAAGTAAGTTCACCCTGGATTTGACCTTTATTTGAGTGTTTTTGTCCACAGATGGTGAGGTATTTTGTTGTTTTGCCACAACAGTACAGGGTGCTGTATGGGGCATCCAGGGAGGGGTAGCACCTCTGGTGAAAGGGCTTGTTGTGACCATTCTGGGGCAGCTCACTCAACTCACCAGACACTCAGCTCTCAGCTGAGGCTCCAAGTAGAGGTTTGCATGTGGCAGCAGCCATACACTGTTACACCACTAGTCAGGCTAAGTCAAGTGAGGGTAGCTGGTAGCCTCACACCCTGGTGAGATAGAGACATGCCTGTCCTAGCATGCAAAATCAGCTCCAGCGGACTGGGCAGATGAGATCTACTGAGTAATGAATGATGAAGTTTGCGCAGGTTTGACACATCATCTAAAACTTTGGCAAACTTCTATAGACGCACAGTGTAGATTTTATTTATTTGTTTGTTTGTTCAGTGATACAATGCAGAACAGGCCCTTCCAGCCCTTTGGGCCATGCCAGTCAGAAACCCACCTACTTAACCCTAGCCTAATCGTGACACAACTTACAATGACCAATTCACCTACTAATGGGCATGCCAGGAAACCCACGGGCACGTGGGAAGGAACGTACTTCCAGATGACACCAGGATTGAACTCTCACCTCCGATGCCCTGAGCTGTGACAGCGTCAAGCGAATGGCCATGTCACAGTTGTGCCTGTTCAGGTGGTCTGCATGTCCTGACACCTTCCTGGGTGGGATAATGGAGACGCTACAGCGAACTGGGATTATCCCAACTGGTCACATCACGGCCTGGTATGGAAACACTAAAGCCCATGAATGGAAAAGCCTACCAAAAGGTAGTGGAAGCAGCCCAGTCCATCACAGGAAAAACCCATTGAGCACATCGACAATGAGTACCGCCACAAGAAAGCAGCATCCATTGTCAGGATCCCCCCGTATTCAGGCCATGCTGTCTTCTCGCTGCTGCCATTGGGCAGGAGGTACAGGAACCTTAGGTGTCACATCACCAGGTTCAGGAACAGTTATTACCCTTCAACCATCAGGCTCCTGAACCAGTGTGGATAGCTTCCCTCACCTCAGCTCTGAACGGATTCCACAACCTATGGACTCGCTCTCGAGGACTCTACAACTCACATTCTCAATATTATTTATTACTTATTCATTTTTTTTGTGTTTGCACAGTGGTCTTTTCTGCAATGATCGTTTTTGTCTTTATTCATCTGCAATGTTTCATTGATTCTGTTGTGTTTCCACTGGGAAAGCCCGTAAGAAAATGAATCTCAGGGTGGTACACAGGGACGTACAGGTACTTTGATAATAAATTTACTTTGGACTTTGAATGAAAGGTAGATACGTTGAAGGAGAGGCTTGTCAAGCACATGGAAGAGAAAAGCTTTGAAGGACATGTCATGTTCCATGTGCTACGATATGCCATTGAGGTTAGAGAAGGAGCTGTAGGTGAAGATTATTCATATACGTTAAATGCCAGCAAGAACCCATCATGCCGAATCTGCTTCTGTGTTGTATCTAATTTGTATCACCTTATAACATCATTCAAACACATGCTTATAGATGTAAATGAAAGAGGGAAAGATGTTGGAAACATCGACATTTTGATTTTCATTACAGCTGCTGCCTGACTATCTGAATATTTGTACTGACTATTTTTAAACTACACTACATCAAGCAAAGAGTTGAAGGTGGAATGTATAACATAGCCCACAGCAAAATATCTATTCTAATGAGAAATGAAGTTGGCTCTTTCAAAAATTACAATGGCTTAGAAACTTAATTAGGAAACGTTTGTTGTTTCAATTGTATAAATTGCACATGAAAAGAATTTTGCTTGTGAACATCCATCATCGAAGATCCCCACCATCCAGGCCATGCCGTCTTTTTGCAGCTATTGTCAAGCAGGAACTACAGAAACCTGAAGTCCCATGCACACCAGGTTCAGGAATAGCTACTTCCCTTCAACCATCTGGTTTTTGAACCAGCCTACAACCCCAACCACCACTACAACTCATCAACACTCTGACCACTCTGCAGTACAATGCACTTTGTTTGCTTTTTCAAAGTAAAGTTCAAAGTAAAAGATTATCCAAGTACATATATATCACCAAATACCACCTAGGAAGTCTTTCCTTGCAGGCAGTCACATTAGAACAAAAAAGTTCAATAGAATCAATGTAGTGTTCTCGCACAGGTGTGAAAGAAATCTGAACTAAACACCAAGCATAAACCAATCAATGAGGCGGTCCCAGTAAGATTAACCATTTACTGTTCACTCTTCCACATTAACGTATGGTGAAAACTGCTGATAAAACAATATATATACAGTATTTGTTTCCTTCTTGACATCACATTTACATCATAAATACTTGCAAAAGTAAAACTACAACAACTATATTACATTAAAGTGCAACATACGTATCTACCTACGCCATCGACTGGCTTTAAATACACTTCAACACAAACTATCCGCAACTCTTTAAATAACAAAAAACATAAGCTTTATCAACCGTCATTACTTTTAACAGAATCGGCGTTAACATTTTTAATTCAACATATCAATTATCTCATGAACTTACGGCGTTGCTTCACTTGTTTTTAGTGCGTAGAAAGAAAACTTTTCTCACGCTGATCCTGCCCACATAAGCCCCCTCCTTCCTGTTTCTCCAAACCGGTATTTTCCCACAAGACGCGGAGAAACCGGGTGTGACGTCATCACATGCCGCGATATATCACAGACAACGAATTTACTTTAAACAACCTTAACTTTAACTAGAAAACGATAACAAATGAATTACTAAAGTGAAAATATAATAAACTAAACAAATGCCTTAAAGGCAACACAATCAATAAAAACGACACATAGAGACTGACAATTTGTGAAAATACAAAAGGAAACTAGTAACAGTAATAATAAATACAGAAATAAATAAAACTGAGAACATGAGTTGTAGAGTGCTTGAAAGTAAGTCCCAAGGTTGTATTCAGTGATTATTTCAGTATTGTGAAGAGTGAAGTTATCCCCGCTGGTTCAGGAGCCTGGTGGTTGGAAGGTAGTAAATGTTCCTGAACCTGCTGGTGTGGAATCTAAGGCTAATTGTGCTTTTTCTTCCCATAAACGTTATGTATAATTTATGTTTATCTTGTGAATGCTGTTTATGCACTTGAAATGCTGCTGCAAGTAAACTTCTCATTACACCAGTGCACACGTATACTTGTCTACATGTCAAATCGACTTTGACTTTGAAATTATTTGCTCCCATTTCCAGTGGAAGACCACAAATCAGGAATTAGGACCAAGTAATTTTTTTGTATGGTTCTCTCTAATACAGGTATAATTTCTCCATTATATTTCATACATGTGATGGTATCATCGGTAGACTCAGCACACGTTTCTGAATTCCTGGCGAAAATCAGCTCAAAATATTACAGATTATGACCTTAATTTTTCACTGACCGTAAGATAGGATTGCATCCAACAGAAAGTCAGGATCTATACCTGACTATAAAGGACTTCAATGGATCATCAGAGTGCTGATGCAAAGTTGCAACTTGGAACTTCAAGAATCTTCTGCCTCCTGCCAGCGCTGCTCAACCTGCTGTGTTCTTCCAGCTGATGGTGCATTGCCTTCCACCATGCTTGCCTTCATACTGGCACCTATGTGCTGCCCATTTGTGGACAGGCAGCACCCATAAAAATCACAGCATTTCTGCAGCTCGGTGCGGGGTGCGCAGTCACAACGTTAGGTCCATTCGTGGCCCCAGGCTGGATCAAGCCGCACTATTGCCCAGCACTGCTTAATTTAACACTCCCTTGACTCTGTCCCAACTTCAGTCTAGCTTCTTAAGAATCTTATAAGCTTCAGTAAGATCAGTCCTAATTCTTCTCAACTCCAATGAGTAAAGTCTTTAACCTTTCCTCCTTGGGCAAGCCCTTGAAACCTGAGATCATCCTGGTGGACTTGAACCACTCTTATCTTAAAGAAATAATATCGCATCTTAAAGAAAGGGATCAGCTTTGTTCATGGAATTCGATATGTGGTCAGGTGCCTTCTATAGCTGTGATTTCCCTACTTTTCTACTCCAAACCCCTTGAAGCGAGGGCCAATATTTCGTTAGCCTGCTCAGCAACATCATAGAACCTAGAACACAGAACATAGAACACTACAGCACAGTACAGCCCTTTGGCCCATGATGTTGTGCCAGCCTTGAACCTATTCTAAAATCAATCTAATCCTTCCATTTTCTGTGTTATACTGTTCTATGTTCCCTTTGTGGGGAACATTAAAAAGTGTTGGATCAGCCTCTGTAAATGCAACTTTTAATACAGTGGATTCCAGTTAATCAGGGCAGCCACTTATATGGGACAACTCTTAAAGAACAAACTCTAATTGAGAAACTAGCAGAG
Organism: Hemitrygon akajei; assembly: GCF_048418815.1. Taxonomy (NCBI): domain Eukaryota; kingdom Metazoa; phylum Chordata; class Chondrichthyes; order Myliobatiformes; family Dasyatidae; genus Hemitrygon; species Hemitrygon akajei. The sequence goes on along the minus strand of NC_133130.1, from coordinate 97,664,192 downwards.
ATTCTCTTCATTTATTTGGATGACCATGCTACTTAATTGGGACAGTTTCTAACCGGCACCAGTCGCATGCACTTCTGTGGCCGTTAGACACCACACCATGCTTGGAGCGAACAGTTTTTAAATACTGTTAGTTGTGTGTGTTTGTGTTCAAAAAACCAGTGATTTTTGTCACTGATCAGTGGCAAGAAATAAGCAGTAAGACAATTCAGAACTGTTTTGCTTACTGCAATTTCTGGCATTCAGGCTCGGAGATGTCAGAAACAGCTGGGAGTGAAAATGAAATGTCACCACCTCAACAAGTTAGGAACTATGAAGAATTTGAAAGTATCGTCAATCATCTTGAATGTTACAATGAAAGTGAAGATATGGAGGATGAAATCATCGAAAGAATTGTGTGAAGGTTTCCATTATCTACACCAGGTGTCTATGCCGTATTTTGTTCATTTACAAAATGTTGAGAGGTGACCTGATGGAGGTGTATAAGATGATGAAAGGCATTCACCGTGTGGATAGTCAGAGGCTTTTCCCCAGGGCTGAAATGGCTAACATGAGGGGGCACAGTTTTAAGGTGCTTGGGAGTAGGTACAGAGGAGATGTCAGGGGTAAGTTTTTCATGCAGAGAATAGTGAGTGTGTGGAATGAGTTGCTGGCGACAGTGGTGGAGGCGGATACAATAGGGTCTTCTAAGAGACTGCTGGATAGGTACATGGAGCTCAGAAAAACAGAAGGCTATGGGTAACCCTAGGTAATTTCCAAGGTAAGGACATGTTCGGCACATCTTTGTGGGTGGAAGGGCTGGAATTGTGCTGTAGGTTTTCTATGTTTCTACAGTCAATCAGAAGGATACGGCAGCTTACAGTGGATGGACTCCTCTGTTGATAGCTATTAGGAACTAATACACAGTTTGATAATAGTGTTCAAATATTTTTTGCATTTCATTTAAATACATAATTTGTTACTCGGTTAAATAATAGTTTGTCTTTTTTATACCTTTTCAGCTATTTCCAGGAAACTTCGGCTAATTGGGGCAACCGCTGAATTGTGCCAAAGTGTACTGGTCCTTATGTGTCTGAATTAACGGGAATCCATTGTATTAGGCAACAAACAACCGATGACCTTACCCAAAATCTGTGCTCTAAAAGCTAACTGCTTTTCTTTTCCAACATATCAGTTTTCTGCAGGATAGATTCCACTATACGTAATGATCTCTTTTAAAGAGATTTACTGTGGCGATAACTTTCCATTTAACTCCCAGTTTGCATCAGCATGCACATGCAATTGACTAGCCTTCCTCTCTGTGAATATTACAGGCTAAATAGTCCAAATAAATACTCACATGTGCCAAATAAAAAACCACCTGAGATATGGCAGCTAAAAGTTAATAAGTCCTACAGGATTCAGTAAGCAGGCAGAAGTCTAAGATTGTAAGTAATGAAATTCTCTCGACTTCGGTAACCCAAAACAAAAACATTCACCAAAAGACATAACCTGGTGACGGAGTCATTTTAAACCACAGAGCACAAAACAGAAACAGTACAGCAAAGTACAGGCCCTTTGGCTCATGATGTTGCACAAACCCTTTAACCTGCTCAAAGATCAATCTAACTCTTCCCTTCCACATATCTCTCTATTTTACTATCCATGTACCTATCTATGAGTTTCTTAAAAGCCCCTAATGTATCTGCCTCTGCCACCACCCTTGGCAAGCTGCTCTACGTGTCCACCACTCTCTGTGTAAAAACTGCCTACCTCTGACGTCCTGCAATACTTTCCTCAGATCCCCTTAAAATTATGCCCTCCCCTCATATTAGCTTTTTCTACCGAGGGGAAAAGTCTCTGGCTGTCCACTTAATCTTTTCCTCTTCTCATCTTGTACACCTCTATCAAGTCAGCTCTTATCCTTGGTCACTCCAAAGAAAAAAGCCTTGGTTCACTCAACCCAGCCTCATAAAACATGCTCTCTGAACCAGGCAGCAACCTGATAAGTCTCCTCTGTACCCGCTCCAAAGCTTTGATATCCTTCCTATAATGAGGAACCCACAACTGAACACAATACTCCAAGGGTTATATAAAGCTGTGATGTTACCTCATGGTTTTTCCTTACATAATATTAAACTTAAAGACATCTCAGAAACTGATTGGAAAGCTGAGCCTACTGGGCCTGAACACCTTGTTACGAAGGTGAAGCAACTCTGAGGGGCCGAAGGGTACAAAGTCGCCCCCTCCTTTTTGAGAATCACAAGATCGCTATTATTTTGGGTCTGAGATCCAGGAAATGAGAGAGAGACATCCAGAATACACAAGGTTTGGAATGTGTCCTGACATCAGCGGAACGGAACCACAGATAACTGCCATTGTCTCTTGGAGACGGAATTGTGTATTGAGTACTGTACTATTCATTGAAACAGAGTGGTCTGGTTGAGGGATTGCATCATCCCAACCTGATTGACATCTGAGACCCCGTGAGTAAGGATAAAAGAGGGTCTGGGGGAACACCCCTTTAGACGCACCAGGAGAAACGCTAGAAATCCCGTGACAGTGTTTACTAGCGAAAGCCGGTGGGGGCTCATGTGCATCCTCCCTTTGCCTGGGGTGGCGAGCTCACCACGGAAGAACAGTTTAGCTAAAGGAGAGGCCACACTTGAACGGCCACACCAACGGGACACCCGACGGATCGAAATCATAAAGGAAAGCCGGCAAGTTTTTCTCCTAAATCTCTCTCTCTCTCTCCAACCACTGCAACACAGCGGTCCCCAACGGCTGCAGCCTGCATGAACTGAGTGAACTTTATATTTCCATCGGACAATACATTATCCCCTAGACAACGATAGAGCTTATTTCTTATTGATTATTATTATATCCGCACTTTTAGATTTAGTATTGAGGACGTACATTATCTGTATATTTGCATTGATATTATTTTTGTGTATTTTTACTAATAAATACTGTTAAAAATTGTATCATCAGACTTCAACGGACGTCTCTATCTTTGCTGGTAAGTTACCCAGTTACAGGGTTCGTAACAACGTGGGGCCTCGTCTCGAGATTTGATACCAAATTGGTGGGCCAGTAAATCGGGCTTTTAATTCCAAACTTGGATCTGGTTGCGCGGGTAACCAGACGGGAAACCAGCAAAGATGGACGTAGAAGAATTCATAGAAAACCCGACTCTGGAGGTGCTAGAGGCTGCCACAAAGTCGGACTTGATAAATATTGCAAAAGGACTAAATCTCGCAGAGGAGAGGTTGTCAATGAAAAAGCGGGAGGTGCGGAGGGCCATAACTCAGTATGATATTGTGAAGAATGTGTCTTCGGCTGAGATATTGGAAAATATCCCTGAAAAGGTACCAGCTAGTGGGATGGCTCAGTTAGAGTTGGAGAAATTAAGGTTGGAACATGAAATTAAGTTAAAAGAGCTGGAAGCAGCTGAAAAGGAGAAAGAAAGAGCCAACAAGCAAAGGGAGAATGTGCCCCAGCTAAAGGAGTTAGAGGTGAAAAGGGAGAAGGAAAGAGCTGAGAAGCAGAGGGAGTATGAAATTAAGTTAAAACAGCTGGAAGCAGCTGGAAAAGCGCAGGAAAGAGCTGAAAAGAAGAGGGAGTATGAGGAGAAGGAGAAATAGAGCCAACATGAGCTGGACCTGGAGACGTTCAGGCAAGAGCGAAGAGCTCAAGGGCCAGACCGAGAGGAGGGATTTAATGTTAGTAGGGAGTTTAGGTTAGTACATCCGTTCGAGGAGACAGATGTTGATAGTTATTTACACACAGATCCATCACCTCCTCAGAAACAGTCACACAGAGATCCATCACCTCCTCAGAAACACGCACACACAGATCCATCACCTCCTCAGAAACACTCACACACAAATCCATCACCTCCTCCGAATCACTCACACACAGATCCGTCACCTCCTCAGAAACACTCACACACAGAACCATCACCTCCTCAGAAACACTCACGCACAGATCCATCACCTCCTCAGAAACACTCACACACAGATCCTTCACCTCCTCAGAAACACTCACACACAGATCCGTCACCTTTTCAGAAACACTCACACACAGATCCATCACCTCCTCAGAAACACTCACACACAGATCCATCACCTCCTCAGAAACACCCACACACAGATCCATCACCTCCTCAGAAACACTCACACACAGATGCATAACCTCCTCAGAAACACACACATACAGATCCATCACCTGCTCAGCAACACACACATACAGATCCATGACCTCCTCAGAAGCACTCACACACAGATCCATCACCTTTTCAGAAACACTCACACACAGATCCATCACCTCCTCAGAAACACTCACTCACAGATCCATCACCTCCTCAGAAACACACACAGATCCATCACCTGCTCAGAAACACACACAGATCCATCACCTGCTCAGAAACACTCACACACAGATCCATCACCTACTCAGAAACACTCACACACAGATCCATCACCTCCTCAGAAACACACACAGATCCATCACCTTTTCAGAAACACTCATACACAGATTCATCAACTCCTCAGAAACACTCACTCACAAATCCATCACCTTTTCAGAAACACTCACACACAGATCCATCACCTCCTCAGAAACACTCACTCACAAATCCATCACCTTTTCAGAAACACTCACACACAGATCCGTCACCTCCTCAGAAACACTCACACACAGATCCGTCACCTCCTCAGAAACACTCACACACAGATCCATCACCCCCTCAGAAACACTCACACATAGATCCATCACCTCCTCAGAAACACTCACACACAGATCCCTCACCTCCTCAGAAACACTCACACAGAGATCCATCACCTCCTCAGAAACACTCACACACAGATCCATCACTTACTCAGAAAAACTCACACACAAATCCATCACCTTTTCAGAAACACTCAGACACAGATCCCTCACCTCCTCACAAACACTCACACACAGATCCATCACCTCCTCAGAAACACTCACACACAGATGCATAACCTCCTCAGAAACACTCACACACAGATCCGTCACCACCTCAGAAACACTCACACACGGATCCATCACCTCCTCAGAAACACTCACACACAGATCCCTCACCTCCTCAGAAACACTCACACACAAATCCATCACCCCTTCAGAAACACTCACACACAGATCCATCACCTCCTCAGAAACACTCACACACAAATCCATCACCTCCTCAGAAACACTCACACACAGATCCATCACGTCCTCAGAAGCACTCACACACAGATCCATTACCTCCTCAGAAACACTCACACACTGGTCCATCACCTCCTCAGAAACAATCACACACAGATCCGTCATCTCCTCAGAAACACTCACACACAGATCCATCACCTTCCCAGAAGCACTCACACACAGATCCATCACCTCCTCAGAAACACTCACTCACAGATCCATCACCTCCTCAGAAACACACACAGATCCATCACCTGCTCAGAAACACACACAGATCCATGACCTGCTCAGAAACACTCACACACAGATCCATCACCTACTCAGAAGCACTCACACACAGTTCCATCACATTTTCAGAAACACTCATACACAGATTCATCAACTCCTCAGAAACACTCACTCACAAATCCATCACCTTTTCAGAAACACTCACACACAGATCCATCACCTCCTCAGAAACACTCACTCACAAATCCATCACCTTTTCAGAAACACTCACACACAGATCCGTCACCTCCTCAGAAACACTCACACACAGATCCGTCACCTCCTCAGAAACACTCACACACAGATCCATCACCCCCTCAGAAACACTCACACACAGATCCATCACCTCCTCAGAAACACTCACACACAGATCCCTCACCTCCTCAGAAACACTCACACAGAGATCCATCACCTCCTCAGAAAGACTCACACACAGATCCATCACTTACTCAGAAAAACTCACACACAAATCCATCAACTTTTCAGAAACACTCACACACAGATCCCTCACCTCCTCAGAAACACTCACTCACAGATCCATCACCTCCTCAGAAACACTCACACACAGATCCATCACCTCCTCAGAAACACTCACACACAGATCCATCACCTGCTCAGAAACACTCACACACAGATCCATCACCTCCTCAGAAACACTCACACAGAGATCCATCACCTCCTCTGAAAGACACACACACAGATCCATCACCTCCTCAGAAACATTCACACACAGATCCATCACCTACTCAGAAACACTCACACACAGATCCATCACCTGCTCAGAAACACTCACACACAGATCCATCAACTCCTCAGAAACATTCACACACAGATCCATCACCTCCTCAGAAACACACACAGATCCATCACCTCCTCAAAAACACTCACACACAGATTCATCAACTCCTCAGAAACCCGCATAGATCCATCATCTCCTCAGAAACACTCACACACAGATCCATCACCTCCTCAGAAATACTCACACTCAGATCCCTCACCTCCTCAGAAACACTCACACGCAGATCCCTCGCCTCCTCAGAAACACTCACACACAGATGATTCACCTCCTCAGAGACACACACAGATCCATCACCTCCTCAGAAATACTCACACTCCGATCCCTCACCTCCTCAGAAACACTCACACGCAGATCCCTCACCTCCTCAGAAACACACACACACAGATCCATCACCTCCTCAGAAACACTCACACAGAGATCCATCACCTCCTCTGAAAGACACACACACAGATCCATCACCTCCTCAGAAACAAAGACACACAGATCCATCACCTCCTCAGAAACACTCACACATCGATCCCTCACCTCCTCAGAAACACTCACACACAGATCCGTCACCTCCTCAGAAACACTCACACACAGATCCATCACCTCCTCAGAAACACTCACACACAGATCCATCACCTCCTCAGAAACACACACAGATCCATCACCTGCTCAGAAACATTCACACACAGATCCATCACCTCCTCAGAAACACACACCGATCCATCACCTGCTCATAAACACTCACACACAGATCCATCACCTCCTCAGAAACACTCACACACAGATCCATCACCTCCTCAGAAACACTCAAACTCAGATCCATCACCTCCTCAGAAACACTCACACACAGATCCATCACCTCCTCAGAAATACTCACACTCCGATCCCTCACCTCCTCAGAAACACTCACACGCAGATCCCTCACCTCCTCAGATACACACACACACAGATCCATCACCTCCTCAGAAACACTCACACAGAGATCCATCACCTCCTCTGAAAGACACACACACAGATCCATCACCTCCTCAGAAACACACACAGATCCATCACCTGCTCAGAAACACACACAGATCCATCACCTGCTCAGAAACATTCACACACAGATCCATCACCTACTCAGAAACACTCACACACAGATCCATCACCTCCTCAGAAACACACACAGATCCATCACTTCCTCAGAAACACGCACAGTTCCATCACCTGCTCAGAAACACTCACACACAGATCCATCACCTCCTCAGAAACATTCACACACAGATCCATCACCTCCTCAGAAACACACACAGATCCATCACCTCCTCAGAAACACTCACACACAGATTCATCAACTCCTCAGAAACCCGCATAGATCCATCATCTCCTCAGAAACACTCACACACAGATCCATCACCTCCTCAGAAATACTCACACTCAGATCCCTCACCTCCTCAGAAACACTCACACGCAGATCCCTCGCCTCCTCAGAAACACTCACACACAGATCCATCACCTCCTCAGAGACACACACAGATCCATCACCTCCTCAGAAATACTCACACTCAGATCCCTCACCTCCTCAGAAACACTCACGCACAGATCCATCACCTCCTCAGAAACACTCACACACAGATCCATCACCTCCACAGAAATACTCCACTCAGATCCCTCATCTCCTCAGAAACACTCACACGCAGATCCCTCGCCTCCTCAGAAACACTCACACACAGATCCATCACCTCCTCAGAAACACTCACACACAGATCCATCACCTCCTCAGAAACACTCACACACAGATGCATAACCTCCTCCGAAACACTGACACACAGATCCGTCACCACCTCAGAAACACTCACACACAGTTCCGTCACCTCCTCAGAAACACTCACACACAGATCCATCACCTCCTCAGAAACACTCACAAACAGATCCATCACCTCCTCAGAAACACTCACACACAGATCCATCACCTCCTCAGAAACACTCACAGACAGATCCCTCAACTCCTCAGAAACACTCACACACACATACATCACCTCCTCAGAAACACACACAGATCCATCACCTGCTTGTAAACACTCACACAGAGATCCATCACCTCCTCAGAAACACTCACACACAGATCCATCACCTCCTCAGAAACACACACAGATCCATCACCTGCTCAGAAACATTCACACACAGATCCATCACCTCCTCAGAAACACACACCGATCCATCACCTGCTCATAAACACTCATACACAGATCCATCACCTCCTCAGAAACACTCACACACAGATCCATCACCTCCTCAGAGACACACACAGATCCATCACCTCCTCAGAAATACTCACACTCAGATCCCTCACCTCCTCAGAAACACTCACACACAGATCCATCACCTCCTCAGAAACACTCACACACAGATCCATCACCTCCACAGAAATACTCACACTCAGATCCCTCATCTCCTCAGAAACACTCACACGCAGATCCCTCGCCTCCTCAGAAACACTCACACACAGATACATCACCTCCTCAGAAACACTCACACACAGATCCATCACCTCCTCAGAAACACTCACACACAGATGCATAACCTCCTCCGAAACACTGACACACAGATCCGTCACCACCTTAGAAACACTCACACACAGTTCCGTCACCTCCTCAGAAACACTCACAAACGGATCCATCACCTCCTCAGAAACACTCACAAACAGATCCATCACCTCCTCAGAAACACTCACACACAGATCCGTCACCTTTTCAGAAACACTCACACACAGATCCATCACCTCCTCAGAAGCACTCACACACAGATCCATCACCTCCTCAGAAACACTCACACACAGATCCATCACCTCCTCAGAAACACTCACACACAGATCCTTCACCTCCTCAGAAACACTCACATACAGATCCGTCACCTTTTCAGAAACACTCACACACAGATCCATCACCTCCTCAGAAACACTCACACACAGATCCATCAGCTCCTCAGAAACACACACATACAGATCCATCACCTGCTCAGCAACACACACATACAGATCCATGACCTCCTCAGAAGCACTCACACACAGATCCATCACCTTTTCAGAAACACTCACACACAGATCCATCACCTCCTCAGAAACACTCACTCACAGATCCATCACCTCCTCAGAAACACACACAGATCCATCACCTGCTCAGAAACACACACAGATCCATCACCTGCTCAGAAACACTCACACACAGATCCATCACCTACTCAGAAACACTCACACACAGATCCATCACCTCCTCAGAAACACACACAGATCCATCACCTTTTCAGAAACACTCATACACAGATTCATCAACTCCTCAGAAACACTCACTCACAAATCCATCACCTTTTCAGAAACACTCACACACAGATCCATCACCTCCTCAGAAACACTCACTCACAAATCCATCACCTTTTCAGAAACACTCACACACAGATCCGTCACCTCCTCAGAAACACTCACACACAGATCCGTCACCTCCTCAGAAACACTCACACACAGATCCATCACCCCCTCAGAAACACTCACACATAGATCCATCACCTCCTCAGAAACACTCACACACAGATCCCTCACCTCCTCAGAAACACTCACACAGAGATCCATCACCTCCTCAGAAACACTCACACACAGATCCATCACTTACTCAGAAAAACTCACACACAAATCCATCACCTTTTCAGAAACACTCAGACACAGATCCCTCACCTCCTCACAAACACTCACACACAGATCCATCACCTCCTCAGAAACACTCACACACAGATGCATAACCTCCTCAGAAACACTCACACACAGATCCGTCACCACCTCAGAAACACTCACACACGGATCCATCACCTCCTCAGAAACACTCACACACAGATCCCTCACCTCCTCAGAAACACTCACACACAAATCCATCACCCCTTCAGAAACACTCACACACAGATCCATCACCTCCTCAGAAACACTCACACACAAATCCATCACCTCCTCAGAAACACTCACACACAGATCCATCACGTCCTCAGAAGCACTCACACACAGATCCATTACCTCCTCAGAAACACTCACACACTGGTCCATCACCTCCTCAGAAACAATCACACACAGATCCGTCATCTCCTCAGAAACACTCACACACAGATCCATCACCTTCCCAGAAGCACTCACACACAGATCCATCACCTCCTCAGAAACACTCACTCACAGATCCATCACCTCCTCAGAAACACACACAGATCCATCACCTGCTCAGAAACACACACAGATCCATGACCTGCTCAGAAACACTCACACACAGATCCATCACCTACTCAGAAGCACTCACACACAGTTCCATCACATTTTCAGAAACACTCATACACAGATTCATCAACTCCTCAGAAACACTCACTCACAAATCCATCACCTTTTCAGAAACACTCACACACAGATCCATCACCTCCTCAGAAACACTCACTCACAAATCCATCACCTTTTCAGAAACACTCACACACAGATCCGTCACCTCCTCAGAAACACTCACACACAGATCCGTCACCTCCTCAGAAACACTCACACACAGATCCATCACCCCCTCAGAAACACTCACACACAGATCCATCACCTCCTCAGAAACACTCACACACAGATCCCTCACCTCCTCAGAAACACTCACACAGAGATCCATCACCTCCTCAGAAAGACTCACACACAGATCCATCACTTACTCAGAAAAACTCACACACAAATCCATCAACTTTTCAGAAACACTCACACACAGATCCCTCACCTCCTCAGAAACACTCACTCACAGATCCATCACCTCCTCAGAAACACACACAGATCCATCACCTGCTCAGAAACACACACACACAGATCCATCACCTCCTCAGAAACACTCACACACAGATCCATCACCTCCTCAAAAACACTCACACACAGATCCATCACCTCCTCAGGAACACTCACACACAGATCCATCACCTCCTCAGAAACAATCACACACAGATCCATCACCTCCTCATAAACACTCACACACAGATCCATCACCTCCTCAGAAACACTCACACACAGATCCATCACCTCCTCAGAAACACTCACACAGAGATCCATCACCTCCTCTGAAAGACACACACACAGATCCATCACCTCCTCAGAAACATTCACACACAGATCCATCACCTACTCAGAAACACTCACACACAGATCCATCACCTGCTCAGAAACACTCACACACAGATCCATCAACTCCTCAGAAACATTCACACACAGATCCATCACCTCCTCAGAAACACACACAGATCCATCACCTCCTCAAAAACACTCACACACAGATTCATCAACTCCTCAGAAACCCGCATAGATCCATCATCTCCTCAGAAACACTCACACACAGATCCATCACCTCCTCAGAAATACTCACACTCAGATCCCTCACCTCCTCAGAAACACTCACACGCAGATCCCTCGCCTCCTCAGAAACACTCACACACAGATGATTCACCTCCTCAGAGACACACACAGATCCATCACCTCCTCAGAAATACTCACACTCCGATCCCTCACCTCCTCAGAAACACTCACACGCAGATCCCTCACCTCCTCAGAAACACACACACACAGATCCATCACCTCCTCAGAAACACTCACACAAAGATCCATCACCTCCTCTGAAAGACACACACACAGATCCATCACCTCCTCAGAAACAAAGACACACAGATCCATCACCTCCTCAGAAACACTCACACATCGATCCCTCACCTCCTCAGAAACACTCACACACAGATCCGTCACCTCCTCAGAAACACTCACACACAGATCCATCACCTCCTCAGAAACACTCACACACAGATCCATCACCTCCTCAGAAACACACACACATCGATCCCTCACCTCCTCAGAAACACTCACACACAGATCCGTCACCTCCTCAGAAACACTCACACACAGATCCATCACCTCCTCAAAAACACTCACACAGAGATCCATCACCTCCTCTGAAAGACACACACACAGATCCATCACCTCCTCAGAAACAAAGACACACAGATCCATCACCTCCTCAGAAACACTCACACATCGATCCCTCACCTCCTCAGAAACACTCACACACAGATCCGTCACCTCCTCAGAAACACTCACACACAGATCCATCACCTCCTCAGAAACACTCACACACAGATCCATCACCTGCTCAGAAACATTCACACACAGATCCATCACCTCCTCAGAAACACACACCGATCCATCACCTGCTCATAAACACTCACACATAGATCCATCACCTCCTCAGAAACACTCACACACAGATCCATCACCTCCTCAGAAACACTCAAACTCAGATCCATCACCTCCTCAGAAACACTCACACACAGATCCATCACCTCCTCAGAAATACTCACACTCCGATCCCTCACCTCCTCAGAAACACTCACACGCAGATCCCTCACCTCCTCAGATACACACACACATAGATCCATCACCTCCTCAGAAACACTCACACAGAGATCCATCACCTCCTCTGAAAGACACACACACAGATCCATCACCTCCTCAGAAACACACACAGATCCATCACCTGCTCAGAAACACACACAGATCCATCACCTGCTCAGAAACATTCACACACAGATCCATCACCTACTCAGAAACACTCACACACAGATCCATCACCTCCTCAGAAACACACACAGATCCATCACTTCCTCAGAAACACGCACAGTTCCATCACCTGCTCAGAAACACTCACACACAGATCCATCACCTCCTCAGAAACACTCACACAGAGATCCATCACCTCCTCAGAAACATTCACACACAGATCCATCACCTCCTCAGAAACACACACAGATCCATCACCTCCTCAGAAACACTCACACACAGATTCATCAACTCCTCAGAAACCCGCATAGATCCATCATCTCCTCAGAAACACTCACACACAGATCCATCACCTCCTCAGAAATACTCACACTCAGATCCCTCACCTCCTCAGAAACACTCACACGCAGATCCCTCGCCTCCTCAGAAACACTCACACACAGATCCATCACCTCCTCAGAGACACACACAGATCCATCACCTCCTCAGAAATACTCACACTCAGATCCCTCACCTCCTCAGAAACACTCACACACAGATCCATCACCTCCTCAGAAACACTCACACACAGATCCATCACCTCCACAGAAATACTCCACTCAGATCCCTCATCTCCTCAGAAACACTCACACGCAGATCCCTCGCCTCCTCAGAAACACTCACACACAGATCCATCACCTCCTCAGAAACACTCACACACAGATCCATCACCTCCTCAGAAACACTCACACACAGATGCATAACCTCCTCCGAAACACTGACACACAGATCCGTCACCACCTCAGAAACACTCACACACAGTTCCGTCACCTCCTCAGAAACACTCACACACAGATCCGTCACCTCCTCAGAAACACTCACAAACAGATCCATCACCTCCTCAGAAACACTCACACACAGATCCATCACCTCCTCAGAAACACTCACAGACAGATCCCTCAACTCCTCAGAAACACTCACACACAGATCCATCACCTCCTCAGAAATACTCACACTCCGATCCCTCACCTCCTCAGAAACACTCACACGCAGATCCCTCACCTCCTCAGATACACACACACATAGATCCATCACCTCCTCAGAAACACTCACACAGAGATCCATCACCTCCTCTGAAAGACACACACACAGATCCATCACCTCCTCAGAAACACACACAGATCCATCACCTGCTCAGAAACACACACAGATCCATCACCTGCTCAGAAACATTCACACAGAGATCCATCACCTACTCAGAAACACTCACACACAGATCCATCACCTCCTCAGAAACACACACAGATCCATCACTTCCTCAGAAACACGCACAGTTCCATCACCTGCTCAGAAACACTCACACACAGATCCATCACCTCCTCAGAAACACTCACACAGAGATCCATCACCTCCTCAGAAACATTCACACACAGATCCATCACCTCCTCAGAAACACACACAGATCCATCACCTCCTCAGAAACACTCACACACAGATTCATCAACTCCTCAGAAACCCGCATAGATCCATCATCTCCTCAGAAACACTCACACACAGATCCATCACCTCCTCAGAAATACTCACACTCAGATCCCTCACCTCCTCAGAAACACTCACACGCAGATCCCTCGCCTCCTCAGAAACACTCACACACAGATCCATCACCTCCTCAGAGACACACACAGATCCATCACCTCCTCAGAAATACTCACACTCAGATCCCTCACCTCCTCAGAAACACTCACACACAGATCCATCACCTCCTCAGAAACACTCACACACAGATCCATCACCTCCACAGAAATACTCCACTCAGATCCCTCATCTCCTCAGAAACACTCACACGCAGATCCCTCGCCTCCTCAGAAACACTCACACACTGATCCATCACCTCCTCAGAAACACTCACACACAGATCCATCACCTCCTCAGAAACACTCACACACAGATGCATAACCTCCTCCGAAACACTGACACACAGATCCGTCACCACCTCAGAAACACTCACACACAGTTCCGTCACCTCCTCAGAAACACTCACACACAGATCCGTCACCTCCTCAGAAACACTCACAAACAGATCCATCACCTCCTCAGAAACACTCACACACAGATCCATCACCTCCTCAGAAACACTCACAGACAGATCCCTCAACTCCTCAGAAACACTCACACAGAGATCCATCACCTCCTCAGAAACACTCACACACAGATCCATCACCTCCTCAGAAACACACACAGATCCATCACCTGCTCAGAAACATTCACACACAGATCCATCACCTCCTCAGAAACACTCACACACAGATCCATCACCTCCTCAGAAACACACACACACACATACATCACCTCCTCAGAAACACACACAGATCCATCACCTGCTCGTAAACACTCACACAGAGATCCATCACCTCCTCAGAAACACTCACACACAGATCCATCACCTCCTCAGAAACACACACAGATCCATCACCTCCTCAGAAACATTCACACACAGATCCATCACCTCCTCAGAAACACTCACACACAGATCCATCACCTCCTCAGAAACACACACAGATCCATCACCTGCTCAGAAACATTCACACACAGATCCATCACCTCCTCAGAAACACACACCGATCCATCACCTGCTCATAAACACTCATACACAGATCCATCACCTCCTCAGAAACACTCACACACAGATCCATCACCTCCTCAGAGACACACACAGATCCATCACCTCCTCAGAAATACTCACACTCAGATCCCTCACCTCCTCAGAAACACTCGCACACAGATCCATCACCTCCTCAGAAACACTCACACACAGATCCATCACCTCCACAGAAATACTCACACTCAGATCCCTCATCTCCTCAGAAACACTCACACGCAGATCCCTCGCCTCCTCAGAAACACTCACACACAGATCCATCACCTCCTCAGAAACACTCACACACAGATCCATCACCTCCTCAGAAACACTCACACACAGATGCATAACCTCCTCCGAAACACTGACACACAGATCCGTCACCACCTTAGAAACACTCACACACAGTTCCGTCACCTCCTCAGAAACACTCACAAACGGATCCATCACCTCCTCAGAAACACTCACAAACAGATCCATCACCTCCTCAGAAACACTCACACACAGATCCATCACCTCCTCAGAAACACTCACAGACAGATCCCTCAACTCCTCAGAAACACTCACACACACATACATCACCTCCTCAGAAACACACACAGATCCATCACCTGCTCGTAAACACTCACACAGAGATCCATCACCTACTCAGAAACACACACAGATCCATCACCTGCTCAGAAACACTCACACACAGATCCATCACCTCCTCAGAAACACTCACACACAGATCCATCACCTCCTCAGAAACACACACAGATCCATCACCTGCTCAGAAACACTCACACACAGATCCATCACCTCCTCAGAAACACACACCGATCCATCACCTGCTCATAAACACTCATACACAGATCCATCACCTCCTCAGAAACACTCACACACAGATCCATCACCTCCTCAGAAACACTCACACACAGATCCATCACCTCCTCAGAAACACTCACACACAGATCCCTCAACTCCTCAGAAACACTCACACACACATACATCACCTCCTCAGAAACACACACAGATCCATCACCTGCTTGTAAACACTCACACAGAGATCCATCACCTCCTCAGAAACACTCACACACAGATCCATCACCTCCTCAGAAACACACACAGATCCATCACCTGCTCAGAAACATTCACACACAGATCCATCACCTCCTCAGAAACACACACCGATCCATCACCTGCTCATAAACACTCATACACAGATCCATCACCTCCTCAGAAACACTCACACACAGATCCATCACCTCCTCAGAGACACACACAGATCCATCACCTCCTCAGAAATACTCACACTCAGATCCCTCACCTCCTCAGAAACACTCACACACAGATCCATCACCTCCTCAGAAACACTCACACACAGATCCATCACCTCCACAGAAATACTCACACTCAGATCCCTCATCTCCTCAGAAACACTCACACGCAGATCCCTCGCCTCCTCAGAAACACTCACACACAGATCCATCACCTCCTCAGAAACACTCACACACAGATCCATCACCTCCTCAGAAACACTCACACACAGATGCATAACCTCCTCCGAAACACTGACACACAGATCCGTCACCACCTTAGAAACACTCACACACAGTTCCGTCACCTCCTCAGAAACACTCACAAACGGATCCATCACCTCCTCAGAAACACTCACAAACAGATCCATCACCTCCTCAGAAACACTCACACACAGATCCGTCACCTTTTCAGAAACACTCACACACAGATCCATCACCTCCTCAGAAGCACTCACACACAGATCCATCACCTCCTCAGAAAAACTCACACACAGATCCATCACCTCCTCAGAAACACTCACACACAGATCCTTCACCTCCTCAGAAACACTCACACACAGATCCGTCACCTTTTCAGAAACACTCACACACAGATCCATCACCTCCTCAGAAACACTCACACACAGATCCATCAGCTCCTCAGAAACACACACATACAGATCCATCACCTGCTCAGCAACACACACATACAGATCCATGACCTCCTCAGAAGCACTCACACACAGATCCATCACCTTTTCAGAAACACTCACACACAGATCCATCACCTCCTCAGAAACACTCACTCACAGATCCATCACCTCCTCAGAAACACACACAGATCCATCACCTGCTCAGAAACACACACAGATCCATCACCTGCTCAGAAACACTCACACACAGATCCATCACCTACTCAGAAACACTCACACACAGATCCATCACCTCCTCAGAAACACACACAGATCCATCACCTTTTCAGAAACACTCATACACAGATTCATCAACTCCTCAGAAACACTCACTCACAAATCCATCACCTTTTCAGAAACACTCACACACAGATCCATCACCTCCTCAGAAACACTCACTCACAAATCCATCACCTTTTCAGAAACACTCACACACAGATCCGTCACCTCCTCAGAAACACTCACACACAGATCCGTCACCTCCTCAGAAACACTCACACACAGATCCATCACCCCCTCAGAAACACTCACACATAGATCCATCACCTCCTCAGAAACACTCACACACAGATCCCTCACCTCCTCAGAAACACTCACACAGAGATCCATCACCTCCTCAGAAACACTCACACACAGATCCATCACTTACTCAGAAAAACTCACACACAAATCCATCACCTTTTCAGAAACACTCAGACACAGATCCCTCACCTCCTCACAAACACTCACACACAGATCCATCACCTCCTCAGAAACACTCACACACAGATGCATAACCTCCTCAGAAACACTCACACACAGATCCGTCACCACCTCAGAAACACTCACACACGGATCCATCACCTCCTCAGAAACACTCACACACAGATCCCTCACCTCCTCAGAAACACTCACACACAAATCCATCACCCCTTCAGAAACACTCACACACAGATCCATCACCTCCTCAGAAACACTCACACACAAATCCATCACCTCCTCAGAAACACTCACACACATATCCATCACGTCCTCAGAAGCACTCACACACAGATCCATTACCTCCTCAGAAACACTCACACACTGGTCCATCACCTCCTCAGAAACAATCACACACAGATCCGTCATCTCCTCAGAAACACTCACACACAGATCCATCACCTTCCCAGAAGCACTCACACACAGATCCATCACCTCCTCAGAAACACTCACTCACAGATCCATCACCTCCTCAGAAACACACACAGATCCATCACCTGCTCAGAAACACACACAGATCCATGACCTGCTCAGAAACACTCACACACAGATCCATCACCTACTCAGAAGCACTCACACACAGTTCCATCACATTTTCAGAAACACTCATACACAGATTCATCAACTCCTCAGAAACACTCACTCACAAATCCATCACCTTTTCAGAAACACTCACACACAGATCCATCACCTCCTCAGAAACACTCACTCACAAATCCATCACCTTTTCAGAAACACTCACACACAGATCCGTCACCTCCTCAGAAACACTCACACACAGATCCGTCACCTCCTCAGAAACACTCACACACAGATCCATCACCCCCTCAGAAACACTCACACACAGATCCATCACCTCCTCAGAAACACTCACACACAGATCCCTCACCTCCTCAGAAACACTCACACAGAGATCCATCACCTCCTCAGAAAGACTCACACACAGATCCATCACTTACTCAGAAAAACTCACACACAAATCCATCAACTTTTCAGAAACACTCACACACAGATCCCTCACCTCCTCAGAAACACTCACTCACAGATCCATCACCTCCTCAGAAACACACACAGATCCATCACCTGCTCAGAAACACACACACACAGATCCATCACCTCCTCAGAAACACTCACACACAGATCCATCACCTCCTCAAAAACACTCACACACAGATCCATCACCTCCTCAGGAACACTCACACACAGATCCATCACCTCCTCAGAAACAATCACACACAGATCCATCACCTCCTCATAAACACTCACACACGGATCCATCACCTCCTCAGAAACACTCACACACAGATCCATCACCTCCTCAGAAACACTCACACAGAGATCCATCACCTCCTCTGAAAGACACACACACAGATCCATCACCTCCTCAGAAACATTCACACACAGATCCATCACCTACTCAGAAACACTCACACACAGATCCATCACCTGCTCAGAAACACTCACACACAGATCCATCAACTCCTCAGAAACATTCACACACAGATCCATCACCTCCTCAGAAACACACACAGATCCATCACCTCCTCAAAAACACTCACACACAGATTCATCAACTCCTCAGAAACCCGCATAGATCCATCATCTCCTCAGAAACACTCACACACAGATCCATCACCTCCTCAGAAATACTCACACTCAGATCCCTCACCTCCTCAGAAACACTCACACGCAGATCCCTCGCCTCCTCAGAAACACTCACACACAGATGATTCACCTCCTCAGAGACACACACAGATCCATCACCTCCTCAGAAATACTCACACTCCGATCCCTCACCTCCTCAGAAACACTCACACGCAGATCCCTCACCTCCTCAGAAACACACACACACAGATCCATCACCTCCTCAGAAACACTCACACAGAGATCCATCACCTCCTCTGAAAGACACACACACAGATCCATCACCTCCTCAGAAACAAAGACACACAGATCCATCACCTCCTCAGAAACACTCACACATCGATCCCTCACCTCCTCAGAAACACTCACACACAGATCCGTCACCTCCTCAGAAACACTCACACACAGATCCATCACCTCCTCAGAAACACTCACACACAGATCCATCACCTCCTCAGAAACACACACACATCGATCCCTCACCTCCTCAGAAACACTCACACACAGATCCGTCACCTCCTCAGAAACACTCACACACAGATCCATCACCTCCTCAAAAACACTCACACAGAGATCCATCACCTCCTCTGAAAGACACACACACAGATCCATCACCTCCTCAGAAACAAAGACACACAGATCCATCACCTCCTCAGAAACACTCACACATCGATCCCTCACCTCCTCAGAAACACTCACACACAGATCCGTCACCTCCTCAGAAACACTCACACACAGATCCATCACCTCCTCAGAAACACTCACACACAGATCCATCACCTGCTCAGAAACATTCACACACAGATCCATCACCTCCTCAGAAACACACACCGATCCATCACCTGCTCATAAACACTCACACACAGATCCATCACCTCCTCAGAAACACTCACACACAGATCCATCACCTCCTCAGAAACACTCAAACTCAGATCCATCACCTCCTCAGAAACACTCACACACAGATCCATCACCTCCTCAGAAATACTCACACTCCGATCCCTCACCTCCTCAGAAACACTCACACGCAGATCCCTCACCTCCTCAGATACACACACACATAGATCCATCACCTCCTCAGAAACACTCACACAGAGATCCATCACCTCCTCTGAAAGACACACACACAGATCCATCACCTCCTCAGAAACACACACAGATCCATCACCTGCTCAGAAACACACACAGATCCATCACCTGCTCAGAAACATTCACACACAGATCCATCACCTACTCAGAAACACTCACACACAGATCCATCACCTCCTCAGAAACACACACAGATCCATCACTTCCTCAGAAACACGCACAGTTCCATCACCTGCTCAGAAACACTCACACACAGATCCATCACCTCCTCAGAAACACTCACACAGAGATCCATCACCTCCTCAGAAACATTCACACACAGATCCATCACCTCCTCAGAAACACACACAGATCCATCACCTCCTCAGAAACACTCACACACAGATTCATCAACTCCTCAGAAACCCGCATAGATCCATCATCTCCTCAGAAACACTCACACACAGATCCATCACCTCCTCAGAAATACTCACACTCAGATCCCTCACCTCCTCAGAAACACTCACACGCAGATCCCTCGCCTCCTCAGAAACACTCACACACAGATCCATCACCTCCTCAGAGACACACACAGATCCATCACCTCCTCAGAAATACTCACACTCAGATCCCTCACCTCCTCAGAAACACTCACACACAGATCCATCACCTCCTCAGAAACACTCACACACAGATCCATCACCTCCACAGAAATACTCCACTCAGATCCCTCATCTCCTCAGAAACACTCACACGCAGATCCCTCGCCTCCTCAGAAACACTCACACACAGATCCATCACCTCCTCAGAAACACTCACACACAGATCCATCACCTCCTCAGAAACACTCACACACAGATGCATAACCTCCTCCGAAACACTGACACACAGATCCGTCACCACCTCAGAAACACTCACACACAGTTCCGTCACCTCCTCAGAAACACTCACACACAGATCCGTCACCTCCTCAGAAACACTCACAAACAGATCCATCACCTCCTCAGAAACACTCACACACAGATCCATCACCTCCTCAGAAACACTCACAGACAGATCCCTCAACTCCTCAGAAACACTCACACACAGATCCATCACCTCCTCAGAAATACTCACACTCCGATCCCTCACCTCCTCAGAAACACTCACACGCAGATCCCTCACCTCCTCAGATACACACACACATAGATCCATCACCTCCTCAGAAACACTCACACAGAGATCCATCACCTCCTCTGAAAGACACACACACAGATCCATCACCTCCTCAGAAACACACACAGATCCATCACCTGCTCAGAAACACACACAGATCCATCACCTGCTCAGAAACATTCACACAGAGATCCATCACCTACTCAGAAACACTCACACACAGATCCATCACCTCCTCAGAAAAACACACAGATCCATCACTTCCTCAGAAACACGCACAGTTCCATCACCTGCTCAGAAACACTCACACACAGATCCATCACCTCCTCAGAAACACTCACACAGAGATCCATCACCTCCTCAGAAACATTCACACACAGATCCATCACCTCCTCAGAAACACACACAGATCCATCACCTCCTCAGAAACACTCACACACAGATTCATCAACTCCTCAGAAACCCGCATAGATCCATCATCTCCTCAGAAACACTCACACACAGATCCATCACCTCCTCAGAAATACTCACACTCAGATCCCTCACCTCCTCAGAAACACTCACACGCAGATCCCTCGCCTCCTCAGAAACACTCACACACAGATCCATCACCTCCTCAGAGACACACACAGATCCATCACCTCCTCAGAAATACTCACACTCAGATCCCTCACCTCCTCAGAAACACTCACACACAGATCCATCACCTCCTCAGAAACACTCACACACAGATCCATCACCTCCACAGAAATACTCCACTCAGATCCCTCATCTCCTCAGAAACACTCACACGCAGATCCCTCGCCTCCTCAGAAACACTCACACACAGATCCATCACCTCCTCAGAAACACTCACACACAGATCCATCACCTCCTCAGAAACACTCACACACAGATGCATAACCTCCTCCGAAACACTGACACACAGATCCGTCACCACCTCAGAAACACTCACACACAGTTCCGTCACCTCCTCAGAAACACTCACACACAGATCCGTCACCTCCTCAGAAACACTCACAAACAGATCCATCACCTCCTCAGAAACACTCACACACAGATCCATCACCTCCTCAGAAACACTCACAGACAGATCCCTCAACTCCTCAGAAACACTCACACAGAGATCCATCACCTCCTCAGAAACACTCACACACAGATCCATCACCTCCTCAGAAACACACACAGATCCATCACCTGCTCAGAAACATTCACACACAGATCCATCACCTCCTCAGAAACACTCACACACAGATCCATCACCTCCTCAGAAACACACACACACACATACATCACCTCCTCAGAAACACACACAGATCCATCACCTGCTCGTAAACACTCACACAGAGATCCATCACCTCCTCAGAAACACTCACACACAGATCCATCACCTCCTCAGAAACACACACAGATCCATCACCTCCTCAGAAACATTCACACACAGATCCATCACCTCCTCAGAAACACTCACACACAGATCCATCACCTCCTCAGAAACACACACAGATCCATCACCTGCTCAGAAACATTCACACACAGATCCATCACCTCCTCAGAAACACACACCGATCCATCACCTGCTCATAAACACTCATACACAGATCCATCACCTCCTCAGAAACACTCACACACAGATCCATCACCTCCTCAGAGACACACACAGATCCATCACCTCCTCAGAAATACTCACACTCAGATCCCTCACCTCCTCAGAAACACTCGCACACAGATCCATCACCTCCTCAGAAACACTCACACACAGATCCATCACCTCCACAGAAATACTCACACTCAGATCCCTCATCTCCTCAGAAACACTCACACGCAGATCCCTCGCCTCCTCAGAAACACTCACACACAGATCCATCACCTCCTCAGAAACACTCACACACAGATCCATCACCTCCTCAGAAACACTCACACACAGATGCATAACCTCCTCCGAAACACTGACACACAGATCCGTCACCACCTTAGAAACACTCACACACAGTTCCGTCACCTCCTCAGAAACACTCACAAACGGATCCATCACCTCCTCAGAAACACTCACAAACAGATCCATCACCTCCTCAGAAACACTCACACACAGATCCATCACCTCCTCAGAAACACTCACAGACAGATCCCTCAACTCCTCAGAAACACTCACACACACATACATCACCTCCTCAGAAACACACACAGATCCATCACCTGCTCGTAAACACTCACACAGAGATCCATCACCTACTCAGAAACACACACAGATCCATCACCTGCTCAGAAACACTCACACACAGATCCATCACCTCCTCAGAAACACTCACACACAGATCCATCACCTCCTCAGAAACACACACAGATCCATCACCTGCTCAGAAACACTCACACACAGATCCATCACCTCCTCAGAAACACACACCGATCCATCACCTGCTCATAAACACTCATACACAGATCCATCACCTCCTCAGAAACACTCACACACAGATCCATCACCTCCTCAGAAACACTCACACACAGATCCATCACCTCCTCAGAAACACTCACACTCAGATCCCTCACCTCCTCAGAAACACTCACACACAGATCCATCACCTCCTCAGAAACACTCACACTCCGATCCCTCACCTCCTCAGAAAACCTCACACGCAGATCCCTCACCTCCTCAGAAACACACACAGATCCATCACCTGCTCAGAAACACTCACACACAGATCCATCACCTCCTCAGAAACACACACCGATCCATCACCTGCTCATAAACACTCATACACAGATCCATCACCTCCTCAGAAACACTCACACACAGATCCATCACCTCCTCAGAAACACTCACACACAGATCCATCACCTCCTCAGAAACACTCACACTCAGATCCATCACCTCCTCAGAAACACTCACACACAGATCCATCACCTCCTCAGAAATACTCACACTCCGATCCCTCACCTCCTCAGAAACACTCACACGCAGATCCCTCACCTCCTCAGAAACACACACACACAGATCCATCACCTCCTCAGAAACACTCACACAGAGATCCATCACCTCCTCTGAAAGACACACACACAGATCCATCACCTCCTCAGAAACAAAGACACACAGATCCATCACCTCCTCAGAAACAAAGACACACAGATCCATCACCTCCTCAGAAACACTCACACATCGATCCCTCACCTCCTCAGAAACACTCACACACAGATCCGTCACCTCCTCAGAAACACTCACACACAGATCCATCACCTCCTCAGAAACACTCACACACAGATCCATCACCTCCTCAGAAACACACACAGATCCATCACCTGCTCAGAAACACTCACACACAGATCCATCACCTCCTCAGAAACACACACCGATCCATCACCTGCTCATAAACACTCATACACAGATCCATCACCTCCTCAGAAACACTCACACACAGATCCATCACCTCCTCAGAAACACTCACACACAGATCCATCACCTCCTCAGAAACACTCACACTCAGATCCATCACCTCCTCAGAAACACTCACACACAGATCCATCACCTCCTCAGAAATACTCACACTCCGATCCCTCACCTCCTCAGAAACACTCACACGCAGATCCCTCACCTCCTCAGAAACACACACACACAGATCCATCACCTCCTCAGAAACACTCACACAGAGATCCATCACCTCCTCTGAAAGACACACACACAGATCCATCACCTCCTCAGAAACAAAGACACACAGATCCATCACCTCCTCAGAAACAAAGACACACAGATCCATCACCTCCTCAGAAACACTCACACATCGATCCCTCACCTCCTCAGAAACACTCACACACAGATCCGTCACCTCCTCAGAAACACTCACACACAGATCCATCACCTCCTCAGAAACACTCACACACAGATCCATCACCTCCTCAGAAACACACACAGATCCATCACCTGCTCAGAAACACTCACACACAGATCCATCACCTCCTCAGAAACACACACCGATCCATCACCTGCTCATAAACACTCACACACAGATCCATCACCTCCTCAGAAACACTCACACACAGATCCATCACCTCCTCAGAAACACTCACACACAGATCCATCACCTCCTCAGAAACACTCAAACTCAGATCCATCACCTCCTCAGAAACACTCACACACAGATCCATCACCTCCTCAGAAATACTCACACTCCGATCCCTCACCTCCTCAGAAACACTCACACGCAGATCCCTCACCTCCTCAGATACACACACACACAGATCCATCACCTCCTCAGAAACACTCACACAGAGATCCATCACCTCCTCTGAAAGACACACACACAGATCCATCACCTCCTCAGAAACACACACAGATCCATCACCTGCTCAGAAACACACACAGATCCATCACCTGCTCAGAAACACTCACACACAGATCCATCAACTCCTCTGAAAGACACACACACAGATCCATCACCTCCTCAGAAACACACACAGATCCATCACCTGCTCAGAAACACACACAGATCCATCACCTGCTCAGAAACACAAACAGATCCATCAACTCCTCTGAAAGACACACACACAGATCCATCACCTCCTCAGAAACACACACAGATCCATCACATGCTCAGAAACACACACAGATCCATCACCTGCTCAGAAACACACACAGATCCATCACCTGCTCATAAACACTCATACACAGATCTATCACCTCCTCAGAAACACTCACACGCAGATCCCTCGCCTCCTCAGAAACACTCACACACAGATTATTCACCTCCTCAGAGACACACACAGATCCATCACCTCCTCAGAAATAATCACACTCCGATCCCTCACCTCCTCAGAAACACTCACACGCAGATCCCTCACCTCCTCAGAAACACACACACACAGATCCATCACCTCCTCAGAAACACTCACACAGAGATCCATCACCTCCTCTGAAAGACACACACACAGATCCATCACCTCCTCAGAAACAAAGACACACAGATCCATCACCTCCTCAGAAACACTCACACATCGATCCCTCACCTCCTCAGAAACACTCACACACAGATCCGTCACCTCCTCAGAAACACTCACACACAGATCCATCACCTCCTCAGAAACACTCACACACAGATCCATCACCTCCTCAGAAACACACACAGATCCATCACCTGCTCAGAAACATTCACACACAGATCCATCACCTCCTCAGAAACACACACCGATCCATCACCTGCTCATAAACACTCACACACAGATCCATCACCTCCTCAGAAACACTCACACACAGATCCATCACCTCCTCAGAAACACTCACACACAGATCCATCACCTCCTCAGAAACACTCAAACTCAGATCCATCACCTCCTCAGAAACACTCACACACAGATCCATCACCTCCTCAGAAATACTCACACTCCGATCCCTCACCTCCTCAGAAACACTCACACGCAGATCCCTCACCTCCTCAGATACACACACACACAGATCCATCACCTCCTCAGAAACACTCACACAGAGATCCATCACCTCCTCTGAAAGACACACACACAGATCCATCACCTCCTCAGAAACACACACAGATCCATCACCTGCTCAGAAACACACACAGATCCATCACCTGCTCAGAAACATTCACACACAGATCCATCACCTACTCAGAAACACTCACACACAGATCCATCACCTCCTCAGAAACACACACAGTTCCATCACCTGCTCAGAAACACTCACACACAGATCCATCACCTCCTCAGAAACACACACAGATCCATCACCTCCTCAGAAACACTCACACACAGATTCATCAACTCCTCAGAAACCCGCATAGATCCATCATCTCCTCAGAAACACTCACACACAGATCCATCACCTCCTCAGAAATACTCACACTCAGATCCCTCACCTCCTCAGTAACACTCACACGCAGATCCCTCGCCTCCTCAGAAACACTCACACACAGATCCATCACCTCCTCAGAGACACACACAGATCCATCACCTCCTCAGAAATACTCACACTCAGATCCCTCACCTCCTCAGAAACACTCACACACAGATCCATCACCTCCTCAGAAACACTCACACACAGATCCATCACCTCCACAGAAATACTCCACTCAGATGCCTCATCTCCTCAGAAACACTCACACGCAGATCCCTCGCCTCCTCAGAAACACTCACACACAGATCCATCACCTCCTCAGAAACACTCACACACAGATCCATCACCTCCTCAGAAACACTCACACACAGATGCATAACCTCCTCCGAAACACTGACACACAGATCCGTCACCACCTCAGAAACACTCACACACAGTTCCGTCACCTCCTCAGAAACACTCACACACGGATCCATCACCTCCTCAGAAACACTCACACACAGATCCATCACCTCCTCAGAAACACTCACAGACAGATCCCTCAACTCCTCAGAAACACTCACACACACATACATCACCTCCTCAGAAACACACACAGATCCATCACCTGCTCGTAAACACTCACACAGAGATCCATCACCTCCTCAGAAACACTCACACACAGATCCATCACCTCCTCAGAAACACACACAGATCCATCACCTGCTCAGAAACATTCACACACAGATCCATCACCTCCTCAGAAACATACACCGATCCATCACCTGCTCATAAACACTCATACACAGATCCATCACCTCCTCAGAAACACTCACACACAGATCCAT
Organism: Hemitrygon akajei; assembly: GCF_048418815.1. NCBI lineage: Eukaryota > Metazoa > Chordata > Chondrichthyes > Myliobatiformes > Dasyatidae > Hemitrygon > Hemitrygon akajei. The sequence continues at coordinate 97,635,526 of NC_133130.1, read as the reverse complement.
CACCTCCTCAGAAATACTCACACTCAGATCCCTCACCTCCTCAGAAACACTCACACACAGATCCATCACCTCCTCAGAAACACTCACACTCAGATCCCTCACCTCCTCAGAAACACTCACACACAGATCCATCACCTCCTCAGAAACACTCACACTCCGATCCCTCACCTCCTCAGAAAACCTCACACGCAGATCCCTCACCTCCTCAGAAACACACACAGATCCATCACCTGCTCAGAAACACTCACACACAGATCCATCACCTCCTCAGAAACACACACCGATCCATCACCTGCTCATAAACACTCATACACAGATCCATCACCTCCTCAGAAACACTCACACACAGATCCATCACCTCCTCAGAAACACTCACACACAGATCCATCACCTCCTCAGAAACACTCACACTCAGATCCATCACCTCCTCAGAAACACTCACACACAGATCCATCACCTCCTCAGAAACACTCACACACAGTTCCGTCACCTCCTCAGAAACACTCACACACGGATCCATCACCTCCTCAGAAACACTCACAAACAGATCCATCACCTCCTCAGAAACACTCACACACAGATCCATCACCTCCTCAGAAACACTCACAGACAGATCCCTCAACTCCTCAGAAACACTCACACACACATACATCACCTCCTCAGAAACACACACAGATCCATCACCTGCTCGTAAACACTCACACAGAGATCCATCACCTCCTCAGAAACACTCACACACAGATCCATCACCTCCTCAGAAACACACACAGATCCATCACCTGCTCAGAAACATTCACACACAGATCCATCACCTCCTCAGAAACATACACCGATCCATCACCTGCTCATAAACACTCATACACAGATCCATCACCTCCTCAGAAACACTCACACACAGATCCATCACCTCCTCAGAGACACACACAGATCCATCACCTCCTCAGAAATACTCACACTCAGATCCCTCACCTCCTCAGAAACACTCACACACAGATCCATCACCTCCTCAGAAACACTCACACTCCGATCCCTCACCTCCTCAGAAAACCTCACACGCAGATCCCTCACCTCCTCAGAAACACACACAGATCCATCACCTGCTCAGAAACACTCACACACAGATCCATCACCTCCTCAGAAACACACACCGATCCATCACCTGCTCATAAACACTCATACACAGATCCATCACCTCCTCAGAAACACTCACACACAGATCCATCACCTCCTCAGAAACACTCACACACAGATCCATCACCTCCTCAGAAACACTCACACTCAGATCCATCACCTCCTCAGAAACACTCACACACAGATCCATCACCTCCTCAGAAATACTCACACTCCGATCCCTCACCTCCTCAGAAACACTCACACACAGATGATTCACCTCCTCAGAGACACACACAGATCCATCACCTCCTCAGAAATACTCACACTCCGATCCCTCACCTCCTCAGAAACACTCACACGCAGATCCCTCACCTCCTCAGAAACACACACACACAGATCCATCACCTCCTCAGAAACACTCACACAGAGATCCATCACCTCCTCTGAAAGACACACACACAGATCCATCACCTCCTCAGAAACAAAGACACACAGATCCATCACCTCCTCAGAAACACTCACACATCGATCCCTCACCTCCTCAGAAACACTCACACACAGATCCGTCACCTCCTCAGAAACACTCACACACAGATCCATCACCTCCTCAGAAACACTCACACACAGATCCATCACCTCCTCAGAAACACACACAGATCCATCACCTGCTCAGAAACATTCACACACAGATCCATCACCTCCTCAGAAACACACACCGATCCATCACCTGCTCATAAACACTCACACACAGATCCATCACCTCCTCAGAAACACTCACACACAGATCCATCACCTCCTCAGAAACACTCAAACTCAGATCCATCACCTCCTCAGAAACACTCACACACAGATCCATCACCTCCTCAGAAATACTCACACTCCGATCCCTCACCTCCTCAGAAACACTCACACGCAGATCCCTCACCTCCTCAGATACACACACACACAGATCCATCACCTCCTCAGAAACACTCACACAGAGATCCATCACCTCCTCTGAAAGACACACACACAGATCCATCACCTCCTCAGAAACACACACAGATCCATCACCTGCTCAGAAACACACACAGATCCATCACCTGCTCAGAAACATTCACACACAGATCCATCACCTACTCAGAAACACTCACACACAGATCCATCACCTCCTCAGAAACACACACAGTTCCATCACCTGCTCAGAAACACTCACACACAGATCCATCACCTCCTCAGAAACACACACAGATCCATCACCTCCTCAGAAACACTCACACACAGATTCATCAACTCCTCAGAAACCCGCATAGATCCATCATCTCCTCAGAAACACTCACACACAGATCCATCACCTCCTCAGAAATACTCACACTCAGATCCCTCACCTCCTCAGTAACACTCACACGCAGATCCCTCGCCTCCTCAGAAACACTCACACACAGATCCATCACCTCCTCAGAGACACACACAGATCCATCACCTCCTCAGAAATACTCACACTCAGATCCCTCACCTCCTCAGAAACACTCACACACAGATCCATCACCTCCTCAGAAACACTCACACACAGATCCATCACCTCCACAGAAATACTCCACTCAGATCCCTCATCTCCTCAGAAACACTCACACGCAGATCCCTCGCCTCCTCAGAAACACTCACACACAGATCCATCACCTCCTCAGAAACACTCACACACAGATCCATCACCTCCTCAGAAACACTCACACACAGATGCATAACCTCCTCCGAAACACTGACACACAGATCCGTCACCACCTCAGAAACACTCACACACAGTTCCGTCACCTCCTCAGAAACACTCACACACGGATCCATCACCTCCTCAGAAACACTCACAAACAGATCCATCACCTCCTCAGAAACACTCACACACAGATCCATCACCTCCTCAGAAACACTCACAGACAGATCCCTCAACTCCTCAGAAACACTCACACACACATACATCACCTCCTCAGAAACACACACAGATCCATCACCTGCTCGTAAACACTCACACAGAGATCCATCACCTCCTCAGAAACACTCACACACAGATCCATCACCTCCTCAGAAACACACACAGATCCATCACCTGCTCAGAAACATTCACACACAGATCCATCACCTCCTCAGAAACATACACCGATCCATCACCTGCTCATAAACACTCACACACAGATCCATCACCTCCTCAGAAACACTCACACACAGATCCATCACCTCCTCAGAGACACACACAGATCCATCACCTCCTCAGAAATACTCACACTCAGATCCCTCACCTCCTCAGAAACACTCACACACAGATCCATCACCTCCTCAGAAACACTCACACTCCGATCCCTCACCTCCTCAGAAAACCTCACACGCAGATCCCTCACCTCCTCAGAAACACACACAGATCCATCACCTGCTCAGAAACACTCACACACAGATCCATCACCTCCTCAGAAACACACACCGATCCATCACCTGCTCATAAACACTCATACACAGATCCATCACCTCCTCAGAAACACTCACACACAGATCCATCACCTCCTCAGAAACACTCACAAACAGATCCATCACCTCCTCAGAAACACTCACACACAGATCCATCACCTCCTCAGAAACACTCACAGACAGATCCCTCAACTCCTCAGAAACACTCACACACAGATCCATCACCTCCTCAGAAACACTCACAGACAGATCCCTCAACTCCTCAGAAACACTCACACACAGATACATCACCTCCTCAGAAACACACACAGATCCATCACCTGCTCGTAAACACTCACACAGAGATCCATCACCTCCTCAGAAACACTCACACACAGATCCATCACCTCCTCAGAAACACACACAGATCCATCACCTGCTCAGAAACATTCACACACAGATCCATCACCTCCTCAGAAACATACACCGATCCATCACCTGCTCATAAACACTCATACACAGATCCATCACCTCCTCAGAAACACTCACACACAGATCCATCACCTCCTCAGAGACACACACAGATCCATCACCTCCTCAGAAATACTCACACTCAGATCCCTCACCTCCTCAGAAACACTCACACACAGATCCATCACCTCCTCAGAAACACTCACACTCCGATCCCTCACCTCCTCAGAAAACCTCACACGCAGATCCCTCACCTCCTCAGAAACACACACAGATCCATCACCTGCTCAGAAACACTCACACACAGATCCATCACCTCCTCAGAAACACACACCGATCCATCACCTGCTCATAAACACTCATACACAGATCCATCACCTCCTCAGAAACACTCACACACAGATCCATCACCTCCTCAGAAACACTCACACACAGATCCATCACCTCCTCAGAAACACTCACACTCAGATCCATCACCTCCTCAGAAACACTCACACACAGATCCATCACCTCCTCAGAAATACTCACACTCCGATCCCTCACCTCCTCAGAAACACTCACACGCAGATCCCTCACCTCCTCAGATACACACACACACAGATCCATCACCTCCTCAGAAACACACACAGATCCATCACCTGCTCAGAAACACAAACAGATCCATCAACTCCTCTGAAAGACACACACACAGATCCATCACCTCCTCAGAAACACACACAGATCCATCACATGCTCAGAAACACACACAGATCCATCACCTGCTCAGAAACACACACAGATCCATCACCTGCTCGTAAACACTCACACAGAGATCCATCACCTCCTCAGAAACACTCACACACAGATCCATCACCTCCTCAGAAACACACACAGATCCATCACCTGCTCAGAAACATTCACACACAGATCCATCACCTCCTCAGAAACACACACCGATCCATCACCTGCTCAGAAACACTCATACACAGATCCATCACCTCCTCAGAAACACTCACACACAGATCCATCACCTGCTCAGAAACACTCACACACAGATCCATCACCTGCTCAGAAACACTCACACACAGATCCATCACCTCCTCAGAAACACACACAGATCCATCACCTGCTCAGAAACACACACAGATCCATCACCTGCTCAGAAACACACACAGATCCCTCACCTGCTCATAAACACTCATACACAGATCCATCACCTCCTCAGAAACACTCACACACAGATCCATCACCTGCTCAGAAACACTCACACACAGATCCATCACCTGCTCAGAAACACTCACACACAGATCCATCACCTCCTCAGAAACACACACAGATCCATCACCTGCTCAGAAACACACACAGATCCATCACCTGCTCAGAAACACACACAGATCCCTCACCTGCTCAGAAACACTCACACACAGATCCATCACCTCCTCAGAAACACACACAGATCCATCACCTGCTCAGAAACACACACAGATCCATCACCTGCTCAGAAACACACACAGATCCCTCACCTGCTCATAAACACTCATACACAGATCTATCACCTCCTCAGAAACACTCACACGCAGATCCCTCGCCTCCTCAGAAACACTCACACACAGATGATTCACCTCCTCAGAGACACACACAGATCCATCACCTCCTCAGAAATACTCACACTCCGATCCCTCACCTCCTCAGAAACACTCACACGCAGATCCCTCACCTCCTCAGAAACACACACACACAGATCCATCACCTCCTCAGAAACACTCACACAGAGATCCATCACCTCCTCTGAAAGACACACACACAGATCCATCACCTCCTCAGAAACAAAGACACACAGATCCATCACCTCCTCAGAAACACTCACACATCGATCCCTCACCTCCTCAGAAACACTCACACACAGATCCGTCACCTCCTCAGAAACACTCACACACAGATCCATCACCTCCTCAGAAACACTCACACACAGATCCATCACCTCCTCAGAAACACACACAGATCCATCACCTGCTCAGAAACATTCACACACAGATCCATCACCTCCTCAGAAACACACACCGATCCATCACCTGCTCATAAACACTCACACACAGATCCATCACCTCCTCAGAAACACTGACACACAGATCCATCACCTCCTCAGAAACACTCACACACAGATCCATCACCTCCTCAGAAACACTCAAACTCAGATCCATCACCTCCTCAGAAACACTCACACACAGATCCATCACCTCCTCAGAAATACTCACACTCCGATCCCTCACCTCCTCAGAAACACTCACACGCAGATCCCTCACCTCCTCAGATACACACACACACAGATCCATCACCTCCTCAGAAACACTCACACAGAGATCCATCACCTCCTCTGAAAGACACACACACAGATCCATCACCTCCTCAGAAACACACACAGATCCATCACCTGCTCAGAAACACACACAGATCCATCACCTGCTCAGAAACATTCACACACAGATCCATCACCTACTCAGAAACACTCACACACAGATCCATCACTTCCTCAGAAACACGCACAGTTCCATCACCTGCTCAGAAACACTCACACACAGATCCATCACCTCCTCAGAAACATTCACACACAGATCCATCACCTCCTCAGAAACACACACAGATCCATCACCTCCTCAGAAACACACACAGATCCATCACTTCCTCAGAAACACGCACAGTTCCATCACCTGCTCAGAAACACTCACACACAGATCCATCACCTCCTCAGAAACATTCACACACAGATCCATCACCTCCTCAGAAACACACACAGATCCATCACCTCCTCAGAAACACTCACACACAGATTCATCAACTCCTCAGAAACCCGCATAGATCCATCATCTCCTCAGAAACACTCACACACAGATCCATCACCTCCTCAGAAATACTCACACTCAGATCCCTCACCTCCTCAGTAACACTCACACGCAGATCCCTCGCCTCCTCAGAAACACTCACACACAGATCCATCACCTCCTCAGAGACACACACAGATCCATCACCTCCTCAGAAATACTCACACTCAGATCCCTCACCTCCTCAGAAACACTCACACACAGATCCATCACCTCCTCAGAAACACTCACACACAGATCCATCACCTCCACAGAAATACTCCACTCAGATCCCTCATCTCCTCAGAAACACTCACACGCAGATCCCTCGCCTCCTCAGAAACACTCACACACAGATCCATCACCTCCTCAGAAACACTCACACACAGATCCATCACCTCCTCAGAAACACTCACACACAGATGCATAACCTCCTCCGAAACACTGACACACAGATCCGTCACCACCTCAGAAACACTCACACACAGTTCCGTCACCTCCTCAGAAACACTCACACACGGATCCATCACCTCCTCAGAAACACTCACAAACAGATCCATCACCTCCTCAGAAACACTCACACACAGATCCATCACCTCCTCAGAAACACTCACAGACAGATCCCTCAACTCCTCAGAAACACTCACACACACATACATCACCTCCTCAGAAACACACACAGATCCATCACCTGCTCGTAAACACTCACACAGAGATCCATCACCTCCTCAGAAACACTCACACACAGATCCATCACCTCCTCAGAAACACACACAGATCCATCACCTGCTCAGAAACATTCACACACAGATCCATCACCTCCTCAGAAACATACACCGATCCATCACCTGCTCATAAACACTCATACACAGATCCATCACCTCCTCAGAAACACTCACACACAGATCCATCACCTCCTCAGAGACACACACAGATCCATCACCTCCTCAGAAATACTCACACTCAGATCCCTCACCTCCTCAGAAACACTCACACACAGATCCATCACCTCCTCAGAAACACTCACACACAGATCCATCACCTCCACAGAAATACTCACACTCAGATCCCTCATCTCCTCAGAAACACTCACACGCAGATCCCTCGCCTCCTCAGAAACACTCACACACAGATCCATCACCTCCTCAGAAACACTCACACACAGATCCATCACCTCCTCAGAAACACTCACACACAGATGCATAACCTCCTCCGAAACACTGACACACAGATCCGTCACCACCTCAGAAACACTCACACACAGTTCCGTCACCTCCTCAGAAACACTGACACACAGTTCCGTCACCTCCTCAGAAACACTCACACACACATACATCACCTCCTCAGAAACACTCACACACAGATCCATCACCTCCTCAGAAACACTCACACACAGATCCATCACCTCCTCAGAAACACTCACACTCAGATCCATCACCTCCTCAGAAACACTCACACACAGATCCATCACCTCCTCAGAAATACTCACACTCCGATCCCTCACCTCCTCAGAAACACTCACACGCAGATCCCTCACCTCCTCAGAAACACACACACACAGATCCATCACCTCCTCAGAAACACTCACACAGAGATCCATCACCTCCTCTGAAAGACACACACACAGATCCATCACCTCCTCAGAAACAAAGACACACAGATCCATCACCTCCTCAGAAACGAAGACACACAGATCCATCACCTCCTCAGAAACACTCACACATCGATCCCTCACCTCCTCAGAAACACTCACACACAGATCCGTCACCTCCTCAGAAACACTCACACACAGATCCATCACCTCCTCAGAAACACTCACACACAGATCCATCACCTCCTCAGAAACACACACAGATCCATCACCTGCTCAGAAACACTCACACACAGATCCATCACCTCCTCAGAAACACACACCGATCCATCACCTGCTCATAAACACTCACACACAGATCCATCACCTCCTCAGAAACACTCACACACAGATCCATCACCTCCTCAGAAACACTCACACACAGATCCATCACCTCCTCAGAAACACTCAAACTCAGATCCATCACCTCCTCAGAAACACTCACACACAGATCCATCACCTCCTCAGAAATACTCACACTCCGATCCCTCACCTCCTCAGAAACACTCACTCGCAGATCCCTCACCTCCTCAGATACACACACACACAGATCCATCACCTCCTCAGAAACACTCACACAGAGACCCATCACCTCCTCTGAAAGACACACACACAGATCCATCACCTCCTCAGAAACACACACAGATCCATCACCTGCTCAGAAACACACACAGATCCATCACCTGCTCAGAAACAGTCACACACAGATCCATCAACTCCTCTGAAAGACACACACACAGATCCATCACCTCCTCAGAAACACACACAGATCCATCACCTGCTCAGAAACACACACAGATCCATCACCTGCTCAGAAACACACACAGATCCATCAACTCCTCTGAAAGACACACACACAGATCCATCACCTCCTCAGAAACACTCACACACAGATCCATCACCTGCTCAGAAACACTCACACACAGATCCATCACCTGCTCAGAAACACTCACACACAGATCCATCACCTCCTCTGAAAGACACACACACAGATCCATCACCTCCTCAGAAACACACACAGATCCATCACCTGCTCAGAAACACACACAGATCCATCACCTGCTCAGAAACACACACAGATCCCTCACCTGCTCAGAAACACTCACACACAGATCCATCACCTACTCAGAAACACTCACACACAGATCCATCACCTCCTCAGAAACATTCACACACAGATCCATCACTTCCTCAGAAACACACACAGATCCATCACCTGCTCATAAACACTCATACACAGATCCATCACCTCCTCAGAAACATTCACACACAGATCCATCACCTCCTCAGAAACACTCACACACAGATCCATCACCTCCTCAGAAACACTCACACTCAGATCCATCACCTCCTCAGAAACACTCACACACAGATCCATTACCTCCTCAGAAATACTCACACTCCGATCCCTCACCTCCTCAGAAACACTCACACGCAGATCCCTCACCTCCTCAGAAACACACACACACAGATCCATCACCTCCTCAGAAACACTCACACAGAGATCCATCACCTCCTCTGAAAGACACACACACAGATCCATCACCTCCTCAGAAACAAAGACACACAGATCCATCACCTCCTCAGAAACAAAGACACACAGATCCATCACCTCCTCAGAAACACTCACACATCGATCCCTCACCTCCTCAGAAACACTCACACACAGATCCGTCACCTACTCGGAAACACTCACACACAGATCCATCACCTCCTCAGAAACACTCACACACAGATCCATCACCTCCTCAGAAACACACACAGATCCATCACCTGCTCAGAAACATTCACACACAGATCCATCACATCCTCAGAAACACACACTGATCCATCACCTGCTCATAAACACTCACACACAGATCCATCACCTCCTCAGAAACACTCACACACAGATCCATCACCTCCTCAGAAACACTCACACACAGATCCATCACCTCCTCAGAAACACTCAAACTCAGATCCATCACCTCCTCAGAAACACTCACACACAGATCCATCACCTCCTCAGAAATACTCACACTCCGATCCCTCACCTCCTCAGAAACACTCACACGCAGATCCCTCACCTCCTCAGAAACACACACACACAGATCCATCATCTCCTCAGAAACACTCACACAGAGATCCATCACCTGCTCAGAAACATTCACACACAGATCCATCACCTCCTCAGAAACACTCACACACAGATCCATCACCTACTCAGAAACATTCACACACAGATCCATCACCTGCTCAGAAACACACACAGATCCATCACTTCCTCAGAAACACGCACAGTTCCATCACCTGCTCAGAAACACTCACACACAGATCCATCACCTCCTCAGAAACATTCACACACAGATCCATCACCTCCTCAGAAACACACACAGATCCATCACCTCCTCAGAAACACTCACACACAGATTCATCAACTCCTCAGAAACCCGCATAGATCCATCATCTCCTCAGAAACACTCACACACAGATCCATCACCTCCTCAGAAATACTCACACTCAGATCCCTCACCTCCTCAGAAACACTCACACGCAGATCCCTCGCCTCCTCAGAAACACTCACACACAGATCCATCACCTCCTCAGAGACACACACAGATCCATCACCTCCTCAGAAATACTCACACTCAGATCCCTCACCTCCTCAGAAACACTCACACACAGATCCATCACCTCCTCAGAAACACTCACACACAGATCCATCACCTCCACAGAAATACTCCACTCAGATCCCTCATCTCCTCAGAAACACTCACACGCAGATCCCTCGCCTCCTCAGAAACACTCACACACAGATCCATCACCTCCTCAGAAACACTCACACACAGATCCATCACCTCCTCAGAAACACTCACACACAGATGCATAACCTCCTCCGAAACACTGACACACAGATCCGTCACCACCTCAGAAACACTCACACACAGTTCCGTCACCTCCTCAGAAACACTCACACACAGATCCATCACCTCCTCAGAAACACTCACACACAGATCCATCACCTCCTCAGAAACACTCACAGACAGATCCCTCAACTCCTCAGAAACACTCACACACACATACATCACCTCCTCAGAAACACACACAGATCCATCACCTGCTCGTAAACACTCACACAGAGATCCATCACCTCCTCAGAAACACTCACACACAGATCCATCACCTCCTCAGAAACACACACAGATCCATCACCTGCTCAGAAACATTCACACACAGATCCATCACCTCCTCAGAAACACACACCGATCCATCACCTGCTCATAAACACTCATACACAGATCCATCACCTCCTCAGAAACACTCACACACAGATCCATCACCTCCTCAGAGACACACACAGATCCATCACCTCCTCAGAAATACTCACACTCAGATCCCTCACCTCCTCAGAAACACTCACACACAGATCCATCACCTCCTCAGAAACACTCACACACAGATCCATCACCTCCACAGAAATACTCACACTCAGATCCCTCATCTCCTCAGAAACACTCACACGCAGATCCCTCGCCTCCTCAGAAACACTCACACACAGATCCATCACCTCCTCAGAAACACTCACACACAGATCCATCACCTCCTCAGAAACACTCACACACAGATGCATAACCTCCTCCGAAACACTGACACACAGATCCGTCACCACCTTAGAAACACTCACACACAGTTCCGTCACCTCCTCAGAAACACTCACAAACGGATCCATCACCTCCTCAGAAACACTCACAAACAGATCCATCACCTCCTCAGAAACACTCACACACAGATCCATCACCTCCTCAGAAACACTCACAGACAGATTCCTCAACTCCTCAGAAACACTCACACACACATACATCACCTCCTCAGAAACACACACAGATCCATCACCTGCTCGTAAACACTCACACAGAGATCCATCACCTCCTCAGAAACACTCACACACAGATCCATCACCTCCTCAGAAACACACACAGATCCATCACCTGCTCAGAAACACTCACACACAGATCCATCACCTCCTCAGAAACACTCACACACAGATCCATCACCTCCTCAGAAACACTCACACACAGATCCATCACCTCCTCAGAAACACTCACACTCAGATCCATCACCTCCTCAGAAACACTCACACACAGATCCATCACCTCCTCAGAAATACTCACACTCCGATCCCTCACCTCCTCAGAAACACTCACACGCAGATCCCTCACCTCCTCAGAAACACACACACACAGATCCATCACCTCCTCAGAAACACTCACACAGAGATCCATCACCTCCTCTGAAAGACACACACACAGATCCATCACCTCCTCAGAAACAAAGACACACAGATCCATCACCTCCTCAGAAACAAAGACACACAGATCCATCACCTCCTCAGAAACACTCACACATCGATCCCTCACCTCCTCAGAAACACTCACACACAGATCCGTCACCTCCTCAGAAACACTCACACACAGATCCATCACCTCCTCAGAAACACTCACACACAGATCCATCACCTCCTCAGAAACACACACAGATCCATCACCTGCTCAGAAACACTCACACACAGATCCATCACCTCCTCAGAAACACACACCGATCCATCACCTGCTCATAAACACTCACACACAGATCCATCACCTCCTCAGAAACACTCACACACAGATCCATCACCTCCTCAGAAACACTCACACACAGATCCATCACCTCCTCAGAAACACTCAAACTCAGATCCATCACCTCCTCAGAAACACTCACACACAGATCCATCACCTCCTCAGAAATACTCACACTCCGATCCCTCACCTCCTCAGAAACACTCACACGCAGATCCCTCACCTCCTCAGATACACACACACACAGATCCATCACCTCCTCAGAAACACTCACACAGAGATCCATCACCTCCTCTGAAAGACACACACACAGATCCATCACCTCCTCAGAAACACACACAGATCCATCACCTGCTCAGAAACACACACAGATCCATCACCTGCTCAGAAACACTCACACACAGATCCATCAACTCCTCTGAAAGACACACACACAGATCCATCACCTCCTCAGAAACACACACAGATCCATCACCTGCTCAGAAACACACACAGATCCATCACCTGCTCAGAAACACAAACAGATCCATCAACTCCTCTGAAAGACACACACACAGATCCATCACCTCCTCAGAAACACACACAGATCCATCACATGCTCAGAAACACACACAGATCCATCACCTGCTCAGAAACACACACAGATCCATCACCTCCTCAGAAACACTCACACACAGATCCATCACCTGCTCAGAAACACTCACACACAGATCCATCACCTGCTCAGAAACACTCACACACAGATCCATCACCTCCTCAGAAACACTCACACACAGATCCATCACCTCCTCAGAAACACACACAGATCCATCACCTGCTCAGAAACATTCACACACAGATCCATCACCTCCTCAGAAACACACACCGATCCATCACCTGCTCATAAACACTCACACACAGATCCATCACCTGCTCAGAAACACTCACACACAGATCCATCACCTCCTCTGAAAGACACACACACAGATCCATCACCTCCTCAGAAACACACACAGATCCATCACCTGCTCAGAAACAGACACAGATCCATCACCTGCTCAGAAACACTCACACACAGATCCATCACCTACTCAGAAACACTCACACACAGATCCGTCACCTCCTCAGAAACACTCACACACAGATCCATCACCTACTCAGAAACACTCACACACAGATCCATCACCTACTCAGAAACACTCACACACAGATCCATCACCTGCTCAGAAACACACACAGATCCCTCACCTGCTCAGAAACACTCACACACAGATCCATCACCTACTCAGAAACACTCACACACAGATCCATCACTTCCTCAGAAACACGCACAGTTCCATCACCTGCTCAGAAACACTCACACACAGATCCATCACCTCCTCAGAAACATTCACACACAGATCCATCACTTCCGCAGAAACACACACAGATCCATCACCTGCTCATAAACACTCATACACAGATCTATCACCTCCTCAGAAACACTCACACGCAGATCCCTCGCCTCCTCAGAAACACTCACACACAGATGATTCACCTCCTCAGAGACACACACAGATCCATCACCTCCTCAGAAATACTCACACTCCGATCCCTCACCTCCTCAGAAACACTCACACGCAGATCCCTCACCTCCTCAGAAACACACACACACAGATCCATCACCTCCTCAGAAACACTCACACAGAGATCCATCACCTCCTCTGAAAGACACACACACAGATCCATCACCTCCTCAGAAACAAAGACACACAGATCCATCACCTCCTCAGAAACACTCACACATCGATCCCTCACCTCCTCAGAAACACTCACACACAGATCCGTCACCTCCTCAGAAACACTCACACACAGATCCATCACCTCCTCAGAAACACTCACACACCGATCCATCACCTCCTCAGAAACACACACAGATCCATCATCTCCTCAGAAACCCGCATAGATCCATCATCTCCTCAGAAACACTCACACACAGATCCATCACCTCCTCAGAAATACTCACACTCAGATCCCTCACCTCCTCAGAAACACTCACACGCAGATCCCTCGCCTCCTCAGAAACACTCACACACAGATCCATCACCTCCTCAGAGACACACACAGATCCATCACCTCCTCAGAAATACTCACACTCAGATCCCTCACCTCCTCAGAAACACTCACACACAGATCCATCACCTCCTCAGAAACACTCACACACAGATCCATCACCTCCACAGAAATACTCCACTCAGATCCCTCATCTCCTCAGAAACACTCACACGCAGATCCCTCGCCTCCTCAGAAACACTCACACACAGATCCATCACCTCCTCAGAAACACTCACACACAGATCCATCACCTCCTCAGAAACACTCACACACAGATGCATAACCTCCTCCGAAACACTGACACACAGATCCGTCACCACCTCAGAAACACTCACACACAGTTCCGTCACCTCCTCAGAAACACTCACACACAGATCCATCACCTCCTCAGAAACACTCACACACAGATCCATCACCTCCTCAGAAACACTCACAGACAGATCCCTCAACTCCTCAGAAACACTCACACACACATACATCACCTCCTCAGAAACAGACACAGATCCATCACCTGCTCGTAAACACTCACACAGAGATCCATCACCTCCTCAGAAACACTCACACACAGATCCATCACCTCCTCAGAAACACACACAGATCCATCACCTGCTCAGAAACATTCACACACAGATCCATCACCTCCTCAGAAACACACACCGATCCATCACCTGCTCATAAACACTCATACACAGATCCATCACCTCCTCAGAAACACTCACACACAGATCCATCACCTCCTCAGAGACACACACAGATCCATCACCTCCTCAGAAATACTCACACTCAGATCCATCACCTCCTCAGAAACACTCACACACAGATCCATCACCTCCACAGAAATACTCACACTCAGATCCCTCATCTCCTCAGAAACACTCACACGCAGATCCCTCGCCTCCTCAGAAACACTCACACACAGATCCATCACCTCCTCAGAAACACTCACACACAGATCCATCACCTCCTCAGAAACACTCACACACAGATGCATAACCTCCTCCGAAACACTGACACACAGATCCGTCACCACCTTAGAAACACTCACACACAGTTCCGTCACCTCCTCAGAAACACTCACAAACGGATCCATCACCTCCTCAGAAACACTCACAAACAGATCCATCACCTCCTCAGAAACACTCACACACAGATCCATCACCTCCTCAGAAACACTCACAGACAGATTCCTCAACTCCTCAGAAACACTCACACACACATACATCACCTCCTCAGAAACACACACAGATCCATCACCTGCTCGTAAACACTCACACAGAGATCCATCACCTCCTCAGAAACACTCACACACAGATCCATCACCTCCTCAGAAACACACACAGATCCATCACCTGCTCAGAAACACTCACACACAGATCCATCACCTCCTCAGAAACACTCACACACAGATCCATCACCTCCTCAGAAACACTCACACACAGATCCATCACCTCCTCAGAAACACTCACACTCAGATCCATCACCTCCTCAGAAACACTCACACACAGATCCATCACCTCCTCAGAAATACTCACACTCCGATCCCTCACCTCCTCAGAAACACTCACACGCAGATCCCTCACCTCCTCAGAAACACACACACACAGATCCATCACCTCCTCAGAAACACTCACACAGAGATCCATCACCTCCTCTGAAAGACACACACACAGATCCATCACCTCCTCAGAAACAAAGACACACAGATCCATCACATCCTCAGAAACAAAGACACACAGATCCATCACCTCCTCAGAAACACTCACACATCGATCCCTCACCTCCTCAGAAACACTCACACACAGATCCGTCACCTCCTCAGAAACACTCACACACAGATCCATCACCTCCTCAGAAACACTCACACACAGATCCATCACCTCCTCAGAAACACACACAGATCCATCACCTGCTCAGAAACACTCACACACAGATCCATCACCTCCTCAGAAACACACACCGATCCATCACCTGCTCATAAACACTCACACACAGATCCATCACCTCCTCAGAAACACTCACACACAGATCCATCACCTCCTCAGAAACACTCACACACAGATCCATCACCTCCTCAGAAACACTCAAACTCAGATCCATCACCTCCTCAGAAACACTCACACACAGATCCATCACCTCCTCAGAAATACTCACACTCCGATCCCTCACCTCCTCAGAAACACTCACACGCAGATCCCTCACCTCCTCAGATACACACACACACAGATCCATCACCTCCTCAGAAACACTCACACAGAGATCCATCACCTCCTCTGAAAGACACACACACAGATCCATCACCTCCTCAGAAACACACACAGATCCATCACCTCCTCAGAAACACACACAGATCCATCACCTGCTCAGAAACACTCACACACAGATCCATCAACTCCTCTGAAAGACACACACACAGATCCATCACCTCCTCAGAAACACACACAGATCCATCACCTGCTCAGAAACACACACAGATCCATCACCTGCTCAGAAACACAAACAGATCCATCAACTCCTCTGAAAGACACACACACAGATCCATCACCTCCTCAGAAACACACACAGATCCATCACATGCTCAGAAACACACACAGATCCATCACCTGCTCAGAAACACACACAGATCCATCACCTCCTCAGAAACACTCACACACAGATCCATCACCTGCTCAGAAACACTCACACACAGATCCATCACCTGCTCAGAAACACTCACACACAGATCCATCACCTGCTCGTAAACACTCACACAGAGATCCATCACCTCCTCAGAAACACTCACACACAGATCCATCACCTCCTCAGAAACACACACAGATCCATCACCTGCTCAGAAACATTCACACACAGATCCATCACCTCCTCAGAAACACACACCGATCCATCACCTGCTCATAAACACTCACACACAGATCCATCACCTGCTCAGAAACACTCACACACAGATCCATCACCTCCTCTGAAAGACACACACACAGATCCATCACCTCCTCAGAAACACACACAGATCCATCACCTGCTCAGAAACAGACACAGATCCATCACCTGCTCAGAAACACTCACACACAGATCCATCACCTACTCAGAAACACTCACACACAGATCCGTCACCTCCTCAGAAACACTCACACACAGATCCATCACCTACTCAGAAACACTCACACACAGATCCATCACCTGCTCAGAAACACACACAGATCCCTCACCTGCTCAGAAACACTCACACACAGATCCATCACCTGCTCAGAAACACTCACACACAGATCCATCACCTCCTCTGAAAGACACACACACAGATCCATCACCTCCTCAGAAACACACACAGATCCATCACCTGCTCAGAAACAGACACAGATCCATCACCTGCTCAGAAACACTCACACACAGATCCATCACCTACTCAGAAACACTCACACACAGATCCGTCACCTCCTCAGAAACACTCACACACAGATCCATCACCTACTCAGAAACACTCACACACAGATCCATCACCTGCTCAGAAACACACACAGATCCCTCACCTGCTCATAAACACTCACACACAGATCCATCACCTGCTCAGAAACACTCACACACAGATCCATCACCTCCTCTGAAAGACACACACACAGATCCATCACCTCCTCAGAAACACACACAGATCCATCACCTGCTCAGAAACAGACACAGATCCATCACCTGCTCAGAAACACTCACACACAGATCCATCACCTACTCAGAAACACTCACACACAGATCCGTCTCCTCCTCAGAAACACTCACACACAGATCCATCACCTACTCAGAAACACTCACACACAGATCCATCACCTACTCAGAAACACTCACACACAGATCCATCACCTGCTCAGAAACACACACAGATCCCTCACCTGCTCAGAAACACTCACACACAGATCCATCACCTACTCAGAAACACTCACACACAGATCCATCACTTCCTCAGAAACACGCACAGTTCCATCACCTGCTCAGAAACACTCACACACAGATCCATCACCTCCTCAGAAACATTCACACACAGATCCATCACTTCCTCAGAAACACACACAGATCCATCACCTGCTCATAAACACTCATACACAGATCTATCACCTCCTCAGAAACACTCACACGCAGATCCCTCGCCTCCTCAGAAACACTCACACACAGATGATTCACCTCCTCAGAGACACACACAGATCCATCACCTCCTCAGAAATACTCACACTCCGATCCCTCACCTCCTCAGAAACACTCACACGCAGATCCCTCACCTCCTCAGAAACACACACACACAGATCCATCACCTCCTCAGAAACACTCACACAGAGATCCATCACCTCCTCTGAAAGACACACACACAGATCCATCACCTGCTCAGAAACAAAGACACACAGATCCATCACCTCCTCAGAAACACTCACACATCGATCCCTCACCTCCTCAGAAACACTCACACACAGATCCGTCACCTCCTCAGAAACACTCACACACAGATCCATCACCTCCTCAGAAACACTCACACACCGATCCATCACCTCCTCAGAAACACACACAGATCCATCATCTCCTCAGAAACCCGCATAGATCCATCATCTCCTCAGAAACACTCACACACAGATCCATCACCTCCTCAGAAATACTCACACTCAGATCCCTCACCTCCTCAGAAACACTCACACGCAGATCCCTCGCCTCCTCAGAAACACTCACACACAGATCCATCACCTCCTCAGAGACACACACAGATCCATCACCTCCTCAGAAATACTCACACTCAGATCCCTCACCTCCTCAGAAACACTCACACACAGATCCATCACCTCCTCAGAAACACTCACACACAGATCCATCACCTCCACAGAAATACTCCACTCAGATCCCTCATCTCCTCAGAAACACTCACACGCAGATCCCTCGCCTCCTCAGAAACACTCACACACAGATCCATCACCTCCTCAGAAACACTCACACACAGATCCATCACCTCCTCAGAAACACTCACACACAGATGCATAACCTCCTCCGAAACACTGACACACAGATCCGTCACCACCTCAGAAACACTCACACACAGTTCCGTCACCTCCTCAGAAACACTCACACACAGATCCATCACCTCCTCAGAAACACTCACACACAGATCCATCACCTCCTCAGAAACACTCACAGACAGATCCCTCAACTCCTCAGAAACACTCACACACACATACATCACCTCCTCAGAAACACACACAGATCCATCACCTGCTCGTAAACACTCACACAGAGATCCATCACCTCCTCAGAAACACTCACACACAGATCCATCACCTCCTCAGAAACACACACAGATCCATCACCTGCTCAGAAACATTCACACACAGATCCATCACCTCCTCAGAAACACACACCGATCCATCACCTGCTCATAAACACTCATACACAGATCCATCACCTCCTCAGAAACACTCACACACAGATCCATCACCTCCTCAGAGACACACACAGATCCATCACCTCCTCAGAAATACTCACACTCAGATCCCTCACCTCCTCAGAAACACTCACACACAGATCCATCACCTCCTCAGAAACACTCACACACAGATCCATCACCTCCACAGAAATACTCACACTCAGATCCCTCATCTCCTCAGAAACACTCACACGCAGATCCCTCGCCTCCTCAGAAACACTCACACACAGATCCATCACCTCCTCAGAAACACTCACACACAGATCCATCACCTCCTCAGAAACACTCACACACAGATGCATAACCTCCTCCGAAACACTGACACACAGATCCGTCACCACCTTAGAAACACTCACACACAGTTCCGTCACCTCCTCAGAAACACTCACAAACGGATCCATCACCTCCTCAGAAACACTCACAAACAGATCCATCACCTCCTCAGAAACACTCACACACAGATCCATCACCTCCTCAGAAACACTCACAGACAGATTCCTCAACTCCTCAGAAACACTCACACACACATACATCACCTCCTCAGAAACACACACAGATCCATCACCTGCTCGTAAACACTCACACAGAGATCCATCACCTCCTCAGAAACACTCACACACAGATCCATCACCTCCTCAGAAACACACACAGATCCATCACCTGCTCAGAAACACTCACACACAGATCCATCACCTCCTCAGAAACACTCACACACAGATCCATCACCTCCTAAGAAACACTCACAAACAGATCCATCACCTCCTCAGAAACACTCACACTCAGATCCATCACCTCCTCAGAAACACTCACACACAGATCCATCACCTCCTCAGAAATACTCACACTCCGATCCCTCACCTCCTCAGAAACACTCACACGCAGATCCCTCACCTCCTCAGAAACACACACACACAGATCCATCACCTCCTCAGAAACACTCACACAGAGATCCATCACCTCCTCTGAAAGACACACACACAGATCCATCACCTCCTCAGAAACAAAGACACACAGATCCATCACCTCCTCAGAAACAAAGACACACAGATCCATCACCTCCTCAGAAACACTCACACATCGATCCCTCACCTCCTCAGAAACACTCACACACAGATCCGTCACCTCCTCAGAAACACTCACACACAGATCCATCACCTCCTCAGAAACACTCACACACAGATCCATCACCTCCTCAGAAACACACACAGATCCATCACCTGCTCAGAAACACTCACACACAGATCCATCACCTCCTCAGAAACACACACCGATCCATCACCTGCTCATAAACACTCACACACAGATCCATCACCTCCTCAGAAACACTCACACACAGATCCATCACCTCCTCAGAAACACTCACACACAGATCCATCACCTCCTCAGAAACACTCAAACTCAGATCCATCACCTCCTCAGAAACACTCACACACAGATCCATCACCTCCTCAGAAATACTCACACTCCGATCCCTCACCTCCTCAGAAACACTCACACGCAGATCCCTCACCTCCTCAGATACACACACACACAGATCCATCACCTCCTCAGAAACACTCACACAGAGATCCATCACCTCCTCTGAAAGACACACACACAGATCCATCACCTCCTCAGAAACACACACAGATCCATCACCTGCTCAGAAACACACACAGATCCATCACCTGCTCAGAAACACTCACACACAGATCCATCAACTCCTCTGAAAGACACACACACAGATCCATCACCTCCTCAGAAACACACACAGATCCATCACCTGCTCAGAAACACACACAGATCCATCACCTGCTCAGAAACACAAACAGATCCATCAACTCCTCTGAAAGACACACACACAGATCCATCACCTCCTCAGAAACACACACAGATCCATCACATGCTCAGAAACACACACAGATCCATCACCTGCTCAGAAACACACAGAGATCCATCACCTCCTCAGAAACACTCACACACAGATCCATCACCTGCTCAGAAACACTCACACACAGATCCATCACCTGCTCAGAAACACTCACACACAGATCCATCACCTGCTCGTAAACACTCACACAGAGATCCATCACCTCCTCAGAAACACTCACACACAGATCCATCACCTCCTCAGAAACACACACAGATCCATCACCTGCTCAGAAACATTCACACACAGATCCATCACCTCCTCAGAAACACACACCGATCCATCACCTGCTCATAAACACTCACACACAGATCCATCACCTGCTCAGAAACACTCACACACAGATCCATCACCTCCTCTGAAAGACACACACACAGATCCATCACCTCCTCAGAAACACACACAGATCCATCACCTGCTCAGAAACAGACACAGATCCATCACCTGCTCAGAAACACTCACACACAGATCCATCACCTACTCAGAAACACTCACACACAGATCCGTCACCTCCTCAGAAACACTCACACACAGATCCATCACCTACTCAGAAACACTCACACACAGATCCATCACCTACTCAGAAACACTCACACACAGATCCATCACCTGCTCAGAAACACACACAGATCCCTCACCTGCTCAGAAACACTCACACACAGATCCATCACCTACTCAGAAACACTCACACACAGATCCATCACTTCCTCAGAAACACGCACAGTTCCATCACCTGCTCAGAAACACTCACACACAGATCCATCACCTCCTCAGAAACATTCACACACAGATCCATCACTTCCTCAGAAACACACACAGATCCATCACCTGCTCATAAACACTCATACACAGATCTATCACCTCCTCAGAAACACTCACACGCAGATCCCTCGCCTCCTCAGAAACACTCACACACAGATGATTCACCTCCTCAGAGACACACACAGATCCATCACCTCCTCAGAAATACTCACACTCCGATCCCTCACCTTCTCAGAAACACTCACACGCAGATCCCTCACCTCCTCAGAAACACACACACACAGATCCATCACCTCCTCAGAAACACTCACACAGAGATCCATCACCTCCTCTGAAAGACACACACACAGATCCATCACCTCCTCAGAAACAAAGACACACAGATCCATCACCTCCTCAGAAACACTCACACATCGATCCCTCACCTCCTCAGAAACACTCACACACAGATCCGTCACCTCCTCAGAAACACTCACACACAGATCCATCACCTCCTCAGAAACACTCACACACCGATCCATCACCTCCTCAGAAACACACACAGATCCATCATCTCCTCAGAAACACACACAGATCCATCACCTGCTCATAAACACTCACACACAGATCCATCACCTCCTCAGAAACACTCACACACAGATCCATCACCTCCTCAGAAACACTCACACACAGATCCATCACCTCCTCAGAAACACTCAAACTCAGATCCATCACCTCCTCAGAAACACTCACACACAAATCCATCACCTCCTCAGAAATACTCACACTCCGATCCCTCACCTCCTCAGAAACACTCACACGCAGATCCCTCACCTCCTCAGATACACACACACACAGATCCATCACCTCCTCAGAAACACTCACACACAGATCCATCACCTCCTCAGAAACACTCACACACGGATCCATCACCTCCTCAGAAACACTCACAAACAGATCCATCACCTCCTCAGAAACACTCACACACAGATCCATCACCTCCTCAGAAACACTCACAGACAGATCCCTCAACTCCTCAGAAACACTCACACACACATACATCACCTCCTCAGAAACACACACAGATCCATCACCTGCTCGTAAACACTCACACAGAGATCCATCACCTCCTCAGAAACACTCACACACAGATCCATCACCTCCTCAGAAACACACACAGATCCATCACCTGCTCAGAAACATTCACACACAGATCCATCACCTCCTCAGAAACACACACCGATCCATCACCTGCTCATAAACACTCATACACAGATCCATCACCTCCTCAGAAACACTCACACACAGATCCATCACCTCCTCAGAGACACACACAGATCCATCACCTCCTCAGAAATACTCACACTCAGATCCCTCACCTCCTCAGAAACACTCACACACAGATCCATCACCTCCTCAGAAACACTCACACACAGATCCATCACCTCCACAGAAATACTCACACTCAGATCCCTCATCTCCTCAGAAACACTCACACGCAGATCCCTCGCCTCCTCAGAAACACTCACACACAGATCCATCACCTCCTCAGAAACACTCACACACAGATCCATCACCTCCTCAGAAACACTCACACACAGATGCATAACCTCCTCCGAAACACTGACACACAGATCCGTCACCACCTCAGAAACATTCACACACAGTTCCGTCACCTCCTCAGAAACACTCACACACAGATCCATCACCTCCTCAGAAACACTCACACTCAGATCCATCACCTCCTCAGAAACACACACAGATCCATCACCTGCTCGTAAACACTCACACAGAGATCCATCACCTGCTCGTAAACACTCATACACAGATCCATCACCTCCTCAGAAACACTCACACACAGATCCATCACCTCCTCAGAAACACTCACACACAGATCCATCACCTCCTCAGAAACACTCACACTCAGATCCATCACCTCCTCAGAAACACTCACACACAGATCCATCACCTCCTCAGAAACACACACACACAGATCCATCACCACCTCAGAAACACTCACACAGATATCCATAACCTCCTCTGAAAGACACACACACAGATCCATCACCTCCTCAGAAACAAAGACACACAGATCCATCACCTCCTCAGAAACGAAGACACACAGATCCATCACCTCCTCAGAAACACTCACACATCGATCCCTCACCTCCTCATAAACACTCACACACAGATCCGTCACCTCCTCAGAAACACTCACACACAGATCCATCACCTCCTCAGAAACACTCACACACAGATCCATCACCTCCTCAGAAACACACACAGATCCATCACCTGCTCAGAAACACTCACACAAAGATCCATCACCTCCTCAGAAACACACACCGATCCATCACCTGCTCATAAACACTCACACACAGATCCATCACCTCCTCAGAAACACTCACACACAGATCCATCACCTCCTCAGAAACACTCACACACAGATCCATCACCTCCTCAGAAACACTCAAACTCAGATCCATCACCTCCTCAGAAACACTCACACACAGATCCATCACCTCCTCAGAAATACTCACACTCCGATCCCTCACCTCCTCAGAAACACTCACACGCAGATCCCTCACCTCCTCAGATACACACACACACAGATCCATCACCTCCTCAGAAACACTCACACAGAGATCCATCACCTCCTCTGAAAGACACACACACAGATCCATCACCTCCTCAGAAACAAAGACACACAGATCCATCACCTGCTCAGAAACACACACAGATCCATCACCTGCTCAGAAACAGTCACACACAGATCCATCAACTCCTCTGAAAGACACACACACAGATCCATCACCTCCTCAGAAACACACACAGATCCATCACCTGCTCAGAAACACACACAGATCCATCACCTGCTCAGAAACACACACAGATCCATCACCTCCTCAGAAACACTCACACACAGATCCATCACCTGCTCAGAAACACTCACACACAGATCCATCACCTGCTCAGAAACACTCACACACAGATCCATCACCTCCTCTGAAAGACACACACACAGATCCATCACCTCCTCAGAAACACACACAGATCCATCACCTGCTCAGAAACACACACAGATCCATCACCTGCTCAGAAACACACACAGATCCATCACCTCCTCAGAAACACTCACACACAGATCCATCACCTCCTCAGAAACACTCACACACAGATCCATCACCTCCTCAGAAACACTCACACTCAGATCCATCACCTCCTCAGAAACACTCACACACAGATCCATTACCTCCTCAGAAATACTCACACTCCGATCCCTCACCTCCTCAGAAACACTCACACGCAGATCCCTCACCTCCTCAGAAACACACACACACAGATCCATCACCTCCTCAGAAACACTCACACAGAGATCCATCACCTCCTCAGAAACACACACAGATCCATCACCTGCTCAGAAACATTCACACACAGATCCATCACATCCTCAGAAACACACACTGATCCATCACCTGCTCATAAACACTCACACACAGATCCATCACCTCCTCTGAAACACTCACACACAGATCCATCACCTCCTCAGAAACACTCACACACAGATCCATCACCTCCTCAGAAACACTCAAACTCAGATCCATCACCTCCTCAGAAACACTCACACACAGATCCATCACCTCCTCAGAAATACTCACACTCCGATCCCTCACCTCCTCAGAAACACTCACACGCAGATCCCTCACCTCCTCAGAAACACACACACACAGATCCATCACCTCCTCAGAAACACTCACACAGAGATCCATCACCTGCTCAGAAACATTCACACACAGATCCATCACCTCCTCAGAAACACACACACACAGATCCATCACCTACTCAGAAACATTCACACACAGATCCATCACCTGCTCAGAAACATTCACACACAGATCCATCACCTGCTCATAAACACTCACACACAGATCCATCACCTGCTCATAAACACTCACACACAGATCCATCACCTCCTCTGAAAGACACACACACAGATCCATCACCTCCTCAGAAACACACACAGATCCATCACCTGCTCAGAAACACACACAGATCCATCACCTGCTCAGAAACATTCACACACAGATCCATCACCTACTCAGAAACACTCACACACAGATCCATCACTTCCTCAGAAACACTCACAGACAGATCCATCAACTCCTCAGAAACATTCACACACACATCCATCACCTCCTCAGAAACACACACAGATCCATCACCTCCTCAGAAACACTCACACACAGATTCATCAACTCCTCAGAAACCCGCATAGATTCATCATCTCCTCAGAAACACTCACACACCGATCCATCACCTCCTCAGAAATACTCACACTCAGATCCCTCACCTCCTCAGAAACACTCACACACAGATCCATCACCTCCTCAGAGACACACACAGTTCCATCACCTCCTCAGAAATACTCACACTCAGATCCCTCACCTCCTCAGAAACACTCACACACAGATCCATCACCTCCTCAGAAACACTCACACACAGATCCATCACCTCCACAGAAATACTCCACTCAGATCCCTCATCTCCTCAGAAACACTCACACGCAGATCCCTCGCCTCCTCAGAAACACTCACACACAGATCCATCACCTCCTCAGAAACACTCACACACAGATCCATCACCTCCTCAGAAACACTCACACACAGATGCATAACCTCCTCCGAAACACTGACACACAGATCCATCACCTGCTCGTAAACACTCACACAGAGATCCATCACCTCCTCAGAAACACTCACACACAGATCCATCACCTCCTCAGAAACACACACAGATCCATCACCTGCTCAGAAACATTCACACACAGATCCATCACCTCCTCAGAAACACACACCGATCCATCACCTGCTCATAAACACTCACACACAGATCCATCACCTCCTCAGAAACACTCACACACAGATCCATCACCTCCTCAGAAACACACACCGATCCATCACCTGCTCATAAACACTCACACACAGATCTATCACCTCCTCAGAAACACTCATACACAGATCCATCACCTCCTCAGAAACACTCACACACAGATCCATCACCTCCTCAGAAACACTCACACACAGATCCATCACCTCCTCAGAAACACTCACACTCAGATCCATCACCTCCTCAGAAACACTCACACACAGATCCATCACCTCCTCAGAAATACTCACACTCCGATCCCTCACCTCCTCAGAAACACTCACACGCAGATCCCTCACCTCCTCAGAAACACACACACACAGATTCATCACCTCCTCAGAAACACTCACACAGAGATCCATCACCTCCTCTGAAAGACACACACACAGATCCATCACCTCCTCAGAAACAAAGACACACAGATCCATCACCTCCTCAGAAACACTCACACATCGATCCCTCACCTCCTCAGAAGCACTCACACACAGATCCATCACCTCCTCAGACACACACACAGATCCATTACCTCCTCAGAAACATTCACACATCGATCCCTCACCTCCTCAGAAGCGCTCACACACAGATCCATCACCTCCTCAGAAACACTCACACACAGATCCGTCACCTCCTCAGAAACACTCACACACAGATCCATCACCTCCTCAGAAACACACACACACAGATCCATCACCTCCTCAGAAGCACTCACACACAGATCCATCACCTCCTCAGAAACACTCACACACAGATCCATCACCTCCTCAGAAATACTCACACTCCGATCCCTCACCTCCTCAGAAACACTCACACGCAGATCCCTCACCTCCTCAGAAACACACACACACAGATCCATCACCTCCTCAGAAACACTCACACATCGATCCCTCACCTCCTCAGAAGCACTCACACACAGATCCATCACCTCCTCAGAAACACACACAGATCCATTACCTCCTCAGAAACATTCACACATCGATCCCTCACCTCCTCAGAAGCGCTCACACACAGATCCATCACCTCCTCAGAAACACTCACACACAGATCCGTCACCTCCTCAGAAACACTCACACACAGATCCATCACCTCCTCAGAAACACTCACACACAGATCCATCACCTCCTCAGAAGCACTCACAGATCCATCACCTGCTCAGAAACACACACAGATCCATCACCTGCTCAGAAACACTCACACACAGATCCATCACCTACTCAGAAGCACTCACACACAGTTCCGTTACCTTTTCAGAAACACTCATACACAGATTCATCAACTCCTCAGAAACACTCACTCACAAATCCATCACCTTTTCAGAAACACTCACACACAGATCCATCACCTCCTCAGAAACACTCACTCACAAATCCATCACCTTTTCAGAAACACTCACACACAGATCCGTCACCTCCTCAGAAACACTCACACACAGATCCGTCACCTCCTCAGAAAAACTCACACACAGATCCATCACCTCCTCAGAAACACTCACACACAGATCCATCACCTCCTCAGAAACACTCACACACAGATCCCTCACCTCCTCAGAAACACTCACACAGAGATCCATCACCTCCTCAGAAACACTCACACACAGATCCATCACTTACTCAGAAAAACTCACACACAAATCCATCACCTTTTCAGAAACACTCACACACAGATCCCTCACCTCCTCAGAAACACTCACACACAGATCCATCACCTCCTCAGAAACACACTTATCCATCACCTCCTCAGAAACACTCACACACAGATCTGTCACCTCCTCAGAACCACTCACTCACAGATCCATCACCTCCTCAGAAACACTCACACACAGATTCATCACCTCCTCAGAAACACTCACACACAGATGCATAACCTCCTCAGAAACACTCACACACAGATCCGTCACCACCTCAGAAACACTCACACACGGATCCATCACCTCCTCAGAAACACTCACACACAGATCCCTCACCTCCTCAGAAACACTCACACACAAATCCATCACCCCTTCAGAAACACTCACACACAGATCCATCACCTCCTCAGAAACACTCACACACAAATCCATCACCTCCTCAGAAACACTCACACACTGGTCCGTCACCTCCTCAAAAACAATCACACACAGATCCATCACCTCCTCAGAAACACTCACACACGGATCCATCACCTCCTCAGAAACACTCACAAACAGATCCAACACCTCCTCAGAAACACTCACACACAGATCCATCACCTCCTCAGAAACACTCACAGACAGATCCCTCAACTCCTCAGAAACATTCACACACACATACATCACCTCCTCAGAAACACACACAGATCCATCACCTGCTCGTAAACACTCACACAGAGATCCATCACCTCCTCAGAAACACTCACACACAGATCCATCACCTCCTCAGAAACACACACAGATCCATCACCTGCTCAGAAAAATTCACACACAGATCCATCACCTCCTCAGAAACACACACCGATCCATCACCTGCTCATAAACACTCACACACAGATCCATCACCTCCTCAGAAACACTCACACACAGATCCATCACATCCTCAGAAACACACACCGATCCATCACCTGCTCATAAACACTCACACACAGATCCATCACCTCCTCAGAAACACTCATACACAGATCCATCACCTCCTCAGAAACACTCACACACAGATCCATCACCTCCTCAGAAACACTCACACACAGATCCATCACCTCCTCAGAAACACTCACACTCAGATCCATCACCTCCTCAGAAACACTCACACACAGATCCATCACCTCCTCAGAAATACTCACACTCCGATCCCTCACCTCCTCAGAAACACTCACACGCAGATCCCTCACCTCCTCAGAAACACACACACACAGATTCATCACCTCCTCAGAAACACTCACACAGAGATCCATCACCTCCTCTGAAAGACACACACACAGATCCATCACCTCCTCAGAAACAAAGACACACAGATCCATCACCTCCTCAGAAACACTCACACATCGATCCCTCACCTCCTCAGAAGCACTCACACACAGATCCATCACCTCCTCAGAAACACACACAGATCCATTACCTCCTCAGAAACATTCACACATCGATCCCTGACCTCCTCAGAAGCACTCACACCCAGATCCATCACCTCCTCAGAAACACTCACACACAGATCCGTCACCTCCTCAGAAACACTCACACACAGATCCATCACCTCCTCAGAAACACTCACACACAGATCCATCACCTCCTCAGAAGCACTCACACACAGATCCATCACCTCCTCAGAAACACTCACTCACAGATCCATCACCTCCTCAGAAACACACACAGATCCATCACCTGCTCAGAAACACAGACAGATCCATCACCTGCTCAGAAACACTCACTCACAGATCCATCACCTCCTCAGAAACACACACAGATCCATCACCTGCTCAGAAACACACACAGATCCATCACCTGCTCAGAAACACTCACACACAGATCCATCACCTACTCAGAAGCACTCACACACAGTTCCATCACCTTTTCAGAAACACTCATACACAGATTCATCAACTCCTCAGAAACACTCACTCACAAATCCATCACCTTTTCAGAAACACTCACACACAGATCCATCACCTCCTCAGAAACACTCACTCACAAATCCATCACCTTTTCAGAAACACTCACACACAGATCCGTCACCTCCTCAGAAAAACTCACACACAGATCCATCACCCCCTCAGAAACACTCACACACAGATCCATCACCTCCTCAGAAACACTCACACACAGATCCCTCACCTCCTCAGAAACACTCACACAGAGATCCATCACCTCCTCAGAAACACTCACACACAGATCCATCACTTACTCAGAAAAACTCACACACAAATCCATCGCCTTTTCAGAAACACTCACACACAGATCCCTCACCTCCTCAGAAACACTCACACACAGATCCATCACCTCCTCAGAAACACACTGATCCATCACCTCCTCAGAAACACTCACACACAGATCTGTCACCTCCTCAGAACCACTCACTCACAGATCCATCACCTCCTCAGAAACACTCACACACAGATTCATCACCTCCTCAGAAACACTCACACACAGATGCATAACCTCCTCAGAAACACTCACACAGAGATCCGTCACCACCTCAGAAACACTCACACACGGATCCATCACCTCCTCAGAAACACTCACACACAGATCCCTCACCTCCTCAGAAACACTCACACACAAATCCATCACCCCTTCAGAAACACTCACACACAGATCCATCACCTGCTCAGAAACACACACAGATCCATCACCTCCTCAGAAACACTCACACACAGATCCATCACCTCCTCAGAAACACTCACACACAGATCCATCACCTCCTCAGAAACACTCACACTCAGATCCATCACCTCCTCAGAAACACTCACACACAGATCCATTACCTCCTCAGAAATACTCACACTCCGATCCCTCACCTCCTCAGAAACACTCACACGCAGATCCCTCACCTCCTCAGAAACACACACACACAGATCCATCACCTCCTCAGAAACACTCACACAGAGATCCATCACCTCCTCAGAAACACACACAGATCCATCACCTGCTCAGAAACATTCACACACAGATCCATCACATCCTCAGAAACACACACTGATCCATCACCTGCTCATAAACACTCACACACAGATCCATCACCTCCTCTGAAACACTCACACACAGATCCATCACCTCCTCAGAAACACTCACACACAGATCCATCACCTCCTCAGAAACACTCAAACTCAGATCCATCACCTCCTCAGAAACACTCACACACAGATCCATCACCTCCTCAGAAATACTCACACTCCGATCCCTCACCTCCTCAGAAACACTCACACGCAGATCCCTCACCTCCTCAGAAACACACACACACAGATCCATCACCTCCTCAGAAACACTCACACAGAGATCCATCACCTGCTCAGAAACATTCACACACAGATCCATCACCTCCTCAGAAACACACACACACAGATCCATCACCTACTCAGAAACATTCACACACAGATCCATCACCTGCTCAGAAACATTCACACACAGATCCATCACCTCCTCAGAAACACACACCGATCCATCACCTGCTCATAAACACTCACACACAGATCCATCACCTGCTCATAAACACTCACACACAGATCCATCACCTCCTCTGAAAGACACACACACAGATCCATCACCTCCTCAGAAACACACACAGATCCATCACCTGCTCAGAAACACACACAGATCCATCACCTGCTCAGAAACATTCACACACAGATCCATCACCTACTCAGAAACACTCACACACAGATCCATCACTTCCTCAGAAACACTCACAGACAGATCCATCAACTCCTCAGAAACATTCACACACACATCCATCACCTCCTCAGAAACACACACAGATCCATCACCTCCTCAGAAACACTCACACACAGATTCATCAACTCCTCAGAAACCCGCATAGATTCATCATCTACTCAGAAACACTCACACACCGATCCATCACCTCCTCAGAAATACTCACACTCAGATCCCTCACCTCCTCAGAAACACTCACACACAGATCCATCACCTCCTCAGAGACACACACAGTTCCATCACCTCCTCAGAAATACTCACACTCAGATCCCTCACCTCCTCAGAAACACTCACACACAGATCCATCACCTCCTCAGAAACACTCACACACAGATCCATCACCTCCACAGAAATACTCCACTCAGATCCCTCATCTCCTCAGAAACACTCACACGCAGATCCCTCGCCTCCTCAGAAACACTCACACACAGATCCATCACCTCCTCAGAAACACTCACACACAGATCCATCACCTCCTCAGAAACACTCACACACAGATGCATAACCTCCTCCGAAACACTGACACACAGATCCATCACCTGCTCGTAAACACTCACACAGAGATCCATCACCTCCTCAGAAACACTCACACACAGATCCATCACCTCCTCAGAAACACACACAGATCCATCACCTGCTCAGAAACATTCACACACAGATCCATCACCTCCTCAGAAACACACACCGATCCATCACCTGCTCATAAACACTCACACACAGATCCATCACCTCCTCAGAAACACTCACACACAGATCCATCACCTCCTCAGAAACACACACCGATCCATCACCTGCTCATAAACACTCACACACAGATCTATCACCTCCTCAGAAACACTCATACACAGATCCATCACCTCCTCAGAAACACTCACACACAGATCCATCACCTCCTCAGAAACACTCACACACAGATCCATCACCTCCTCAGAAACACTCACACTCAGATCCATCACCTCCTCAGAAACACTCACACACAGATCCATCACCTCCTCAGAAATACTCACACTCCGATCCCTCACCTCCTCAGAAACACTCACACGCAGATCCCTCACCTCCTCAGAAACACACACACACAGATTCATCACCTCCTCAGAAACACTCACACAGAGATCCATCACCTCCTCTGAAAGACACACACACAGATCCATCACCTCCTCAGAAACAAAGACACACAGATCCATCACCTCCTCAGAAACACTCACACATCGATCCCTCACCTCCTCAGAAGCACTCACACACAGATCCATCACCTCCTCAGACACACACACAGATCCATTACCTCCTCAGAAACATTCACACATCGATCCCTCACCTCCTCAGAAGCGCTCACACACAGATCCATCACCTCCTCAGAAACACTCACACACAGATCCGTCACCTCCTCAGAAACACTCACACACAGATCCATCACCTCCTCAGAAACACACACACACAGATCCATCACCTCCTCAGAAGCACTCACACACAGATCCATCACCTCCTCAGAAACACTCACACACAGATCCATCACCTCCTCAGAAATACTCACACTCCGATCCCTCACCTCCTCAGAAACACTCACACGCAGATCCCTCACCTCCTCAGAAACACACACACACAGATCCATCACCTCCTCAGAAACACTCACACATCGATCCCTCACCTCCTCAGAAGCACTCACACACAGATCCATCACCTCCTCAGAAACACACACAGATCCATTACCTCCTCAGAAACATTCACACATCGATCCCTCACCTCCTCAGAAGCGCTCACACACAGATCCATCACCTCCTCAGAAACACTCACACACAGATCCGTCACCTCCTCAGAAACACTCACACACAGATCCATCACCTCCTCAGAAACACTCACACACAGATCCATCACCTGCTCAGAAACACTCACACACAGATCCATCACCTACTCAGAAGCACTCACACACAGTTCCGTTACCTTTTCAGAAACACTCATACACAGATTCATCAAATCCTCAGAAACACTCACTCACAAATCCATCACCTTTTCAGAAACACTCACACACAGATCCATCACCTCCTCAGAAACACTCACTCACAAATCCATCACCTCCTCAGAAACACTCACACACAGATCCGTCACCTCCTCAGAAAAACTCACACACAGATCCATCACCTCCTCAGAAACACTCACACACAGATCCATCACCTCCTCAGAAACACTCACACACAGATCCCTCACCTCCTCAGAAACACTCACACAGAGATCCATCACCTCCTCAGAAACACTCACACACAGATCCATCACTTACTCAGAAAAACTCACACACAAATCCATCACCTTTTCAGAAACACTCACACACAGATCCCTCACCTCCTCAGAAACACTCACACACAGATCCATCACCTCCTCAGAAACACACTTATCCATCACCTCCTCAGAAACACTCACACACAGATCTGTCACCTCCTCAGAACCACTCACTCACAGATCCATCACCTCCTCAGAAACACTCACACACAGATTCATCACCTCCTCAGAAACACTCACACACAGATGCATAACCTCCTCAGAAACACTCACACACAGATCCGTCACCACCTCAGAAACACTCACACACGGATCCATCACCTCCTCAGAAACACTCACACACAGATCCCTCACCTCCTCAGAAACACTCACACACAAATCCATCACCCCTTCAGAAACACTCACACACAGATCCATCACCTCCTCAGAAACACTCACACACAAATCCATCACCTCCTCAGAAACACTCACACACTGGTCCGTCACCTCCTCAAAAACAATCACACACAGATCCATCACCTCCTCAGAAACACTCACACACGGATCCATCACCTCCTCAGAAACACTCACAAACAGATCCAACACCTCCTCAGAAACACTCACACACAGATCCATCACCTCCTCAGAAACACTCACAGACAGATCCCTCAACTCCTCAGAAACATTCACACACACATACATCACCTCCTCAGAAACACACACAGATCCATCACCTGCTCGTAAACACTCACACAGAGATCCATCACCTCCTCAGAAACACTCACACACAGATCCATCACCTCCTCAGAAACACACACAGATCCATCACCTGCTCAGAAAAATTCACACACAGATCCATCACCTCCTCAGAAACACACACCGATCCATCACCTGCTCATAAACACTCACACACAGATCCATCACCTCCTCAGAAACACTCACACACAGATCCATCACATCCTCAGAAACACACACCGATCCATCACCTGCTCATAAACACTCACACACAGATCCATCACCTCCTCAGAAACACTCATACACAGATCCATCACCTCCTCAGAAACACTCACACACAGATCCATCACCTCCTCAGAAACACTCACACACAGATCCATCACCTCCTCAGAAACACTCACACTCAGATCCATCACCTCCTCAGAAACACTCACACACAGATCCATCACCTCCTCAGAAATACTCACACTCCGATCCCTCACCTCCTCAGAAACACTCACACGCAGATCCCTCACCTCCTCAGAAACACACACACACAGATTCATCACCTCCTCAGAAACACTCACACAGAGATCCATCACCTGCTCTGAAAGACACACACACAGATCCATCACCTCCTCAGAAACAAAGACACACAGATCCATCACCTCCTCAGAAACACTCACACATCGATCCCTCACCTCCTCAGAAGCACTCACACACAGATCCATCACCTCCTCAGAAACACACACAGATCCATTACCTCCTCAGAAACATTCACACATCGATCCCTGACCTCCTCAGAAGCACTCACACCCAGATCCATCACCTCCTCAGAAACACTCACACACAGATCCGTCACCTCCTCAGAAACACTCACACACAGATCCATCACCTCCTCAGAAACACTCACACACAGATCCATCACCTCCTCAGAAGCACTCACACACAGATCCATCACCTCCTCAGAAACACTCACTCACAGATCCATCACCTCCTCAGAAACACACACAGATCCATCACCTGCTCAGAAACACACACAGATCCATCACCTGCTCAGAAACACTCACTCACAGATCCATCACCTCCTCAGAAACACACACAGATCCATCACCTGCTCAGAAACACACACAGATCCATCACCTGCTCAGAAACACTCACACACAGATCCATCACCTACTCAGAAGCACTCACACACAGTTCCATCACCTTTTCAGAAACACTCATACACAGATTCATCAACTCCTCAGAAACACTCACTCACAAATCCATCACCTTTTCAGAAACACTCACACACAGATCCATCACCTCCTCAGAAACACTCACTCACAAATCCATCACCTTTTCAGAAACACTCACACACAGATCCGTCACCTCCTCAGAAAAACTCACACACAGATCCATCACCCCCTCAGAAACACTCACACACAGATCCATCACCTCCTCAGAAACACTCACACACAGATCCCTCACCTCCTCAGAAACACTCACACAGAGATCCATCACCTCCTCAGAAACACTCACACACAGATCCATCACTTACTCAGAAAAACTCACACACAAATCCATCGCCTTTTCAGAAACACTCACACACAGATCCCTCACCTCCTCAGAAACACTCACACACAGATCCATCACCTCCTCAGAAACACACTGATCCATCACCTCCTCAGAAACACTCACACACAGATCTGTCACCTCCTCAGAACCACTCACTCACAGATCCATCACCTCCTCAGAAACACTCACACACAGATTCATCACCTCCTCAGAAACACTCACACACAGATGCATAACCTCCTCAGAAACACTCACACAGAGATCCGTCACCACCTCAGAAACACTCACACACGGATCCATCACCTCCTCAGAAACACTCACACACAGATCCCTCACCTCCTCAGAAACACTCACACACAAATCCATCACCCCTTCAGAAACACTCACACACAGATCCATCACCTCCTCAGAAACACTCACACACAAATCCATCACCTCCTCAGAAACACTCACACACAGATCCATCACGTCCTCAGAAACATTCACACACAGATCCATTACCTCCTCAGAAACACTCACACACTGGTCCGTCACCTCCTCAAAAACAATCACACACAGATCCATCACCTCCTCAGAAACACTCACACACAGATCCATCACCTTCCCAGAAGCACTCACACACAGATCCATCACTTCCTCAGAAACACTCACTCACAGATCCATCACCTCCTCAGAAACACACACAGATCCATCACCTGCTCAGAAACACACACAGATCCATGACCTGCTCAGAAACACTCACACACAGATCCATCACCTACTCAGAAGCACTCACAGACAGTTCCATCACCTTTTCAGAAACACTCATACAGAGATTCATCAACTCCTCAGAAACACTCACTCACAAATCCATCACCTTTTCAGAAACACTCACACACAGATCCGTCACCTCCTCAGAAACACTCACACACAGATCCGTCACCTGCTCAGAAACACACACAGATCCATGACCTGCTCAGAAACACTCACACACAGATCCATCACCTACTCAGAAGCACTCACACACAGTTCCATCACCTTTTCAGAAACACTCATACACAGATTCATCAACTCCTCAGAAACACTCACTCACAAATCCATCACCTTTTCAGAAACACTCACACACAGATCCATCACCTCCTCAGAAACACTCACTCACAAATCCATCACCTTTTCAGAAACACTCACACACAGATCCGTCACCTCCTCAGAAACACTCACACACAGATCCGTCACCTCCTCAGAAAAACTCACACACAGATCCATCACCTCCTCAGAAACACTCACACACAGATCCATCACCTCCTCAGAAACACTCACACACAGATCCCTCACCTCCTCAGAAACACTCACACAGAGATCCATCACCTCCTCAGAAACACTCACACACAGATCCATCACTTACTCAGAAAAACTCACACACAAATCCATCACCTTTTCAGAAACACTCACACACAGATCCCTCACCTCCTCAGAAACACTCACACACAGATCCATCACCTCCTCAGAAACACACTGATCCATCACCTCCTCAGAAACACTCACACACAGATCTGTCACCTCCTCAGAACCACTCACTCACAGATCCATCACCTCCTCAGAAACACTCACACACAGATTCATCACCTCCTCAGAAACACTCACACACAGATGCATAACCTCCTCAGAAACACTCACACACAGATCCGTCACCACCTCAGAAACACTCACACACGGATCCATCACCTCCTCAGAAACACTCACACACAGATCCCTCACCTCCTCAGAAACACTCACACACAAATCCATCACCCCTTCAGAAACACTCACACACAGATCCATCACCACCTCAGAAACACTCACACACAAATCCATCACCTCCTCAGAAACACTCACACACTGGTCCGTCACCTCCTCAAAAACAATCACACACAGATCCATCACCTCCTCAGAAACACTCACACACGGATCCATCACCTCCTCAGAAACACTCACAAACAGATCCAACACCTCCTCAGAAACACTCACACACAGATCCATCACCTCCTCAGAAACACTCACAGACAGATCCCTCAACTCCTCAGAAACATTCACACACACATACATCACCTCCTCAGAAACACACACAGATCCATCACCTGCTCGTAAACACTCACACAGAGATCCATCACCTCCTCAGAAACACTCACACACAGATCCATCACCTCCTCAGAAACACACACAGATCCATCACCTGCTCAGAAAAATTCACACACAGATCCATCACCTCCTCAGAAACACACACCGATCCATCACCTGCTCATAAACACTCACACACAGATCCATCACCTCCTCAGAAACACTGACACACAGATCCATCACATCCTCAGAAACACACACCGATCCATCACCTGCTCATAAACACTCACACACAGATCCATCACCTCCTCAGAAACACTCATACACAGATCCATCACCTCCTCAGAAACACTCACACACAGATCCATCACCTCCTCAGAAACACTCACACACAGATCCATCACCTCCTCAGAAACACTCACACTCAGATCCATCACCTCCTCAGAAACACTCACACACAGATCCATCACCTCCTCAGAAATACTCACACTCCGATCCCTCACCTCCTCAGAAACACTCACACGCAGATCCCTCACCTCCTCAGAAACACACACACACAGATTCATCACCTCCTCAGAAACACTCACACAGAGATCCATCACCTCCTCTGAAAGACACACACACAGATCCATCACCTCCTCAGAAACAAAGACACACAGATCCATCACCTCCTCAGAAACACTCACACATCGATCCCTCACCTCCTCAGAAGCACTCACACACAGATCCATCACCTCCTCAGAAACACACACAGATCCATTACCTCCTCAGAAACATTCACACATCGATCCCTGACCTCCTCAGAAGCACTCACACACAGATCCATCACCTCCTCAGAAACACTCACACACAGATCCGTCACCTCCTCAGAAACACTCACACACAGATCCATCACCTCCTCAGAAACACTCACACACAGATCCATCACCTCCTCAGAAGCACTCACACACAGATCCATCACCTCCTCAGAAACACTCACTCACAGATCCATCACCTCCTCAGAAACACACACAGATCCATCACCTGCTCAGAAACACTCACACACAGATCCATCACCTCCTCAGAAACATTCACACACAGATCCATCACCTGCTCAGAAACACACACAGATCCATCACCTCCTCAGAAACACACACAGATCCATCACCTCCTCAGAAACACTCACACAGAGATCCATCACCTCCTCAGAAACACACACAGATCCATCACCTGCTCAGAAACACTCACTCACAGATCCATCACCTCCTCAGAAACACACACAGATCCATCACCTGCTCAGAAACACACACAGATCCATCACCTGCTCAGAAACACTCACACACAGATCCATCACCTACTCAGAAGCACTCACACACAGTTCCATCACCTTTTCAGAAACACTCATACACAGATTCATCAACTCCTCAGAAACACTCACTCACAAATCCATCACCTTTTCAGAAACACTCACACACAGATCCATCACCTCCTCAGAAACACTCACTCACAAATCCATCACCTTTTCAGAAACACTCACACACAGATCCGTCACCTCCTCAGAAAAACTCACACACAGATCCATCACCCCCTCAGAAACACTCACACACAGATCCATCACCTCCTCAGAAACACTCACACACAGATCCCTCACCTCCTCAGAAACACTCACACAGAGATCCATCACCTCCTCAGAAACACTCACACACAGATCCATCACTTACTCAGAAAAACTCACACACAAATCCATCGCCTTTTCAGAAACACTCACACACAGATCCCTCACCTCCTCAGAAACACTCACACACAGATCCATCACCTCCTCAGAAACACACTGATCCATCACCTCCTCAGAAACACTCACACACAGATCTGTCACCTCCTCAGAACCACTCACTCACAGATCCATCACCTCCTCAGAAACACTCACACACAGATTCATCACCTCCTCAGAAACACTCACACACAGATGCATAACCTCCTCAGAAACACTCACACAGAGATCCGTCACCACCTCAGAAACACTCACACACGGATCCATCACCTCCTCAGAAACACTCACACACAGATCCCTCACCTCCTCAGAAACACTCACACACAAATCCATCACCCCTTCAGAAACACTCACACACAGATCCATCACCTCCTCAGAAACACTCACACACAAATCCATCACCTCCTCAGAAACACTCACACACAGATCCATCACGTCCTCAGAAACACTCACACACAGATCCATTACCTCCTCAGAAACACTCACACACTGGTCCGTCACCTCCTCAAAAACAATCACACACAGATCCATCACCTCCTCAGAAACACTCACACACAGATCCATCACCTTCCCAGAAGCACTCACACACAGATCCATCACTTCCTCAGAAACACTCACTCACAGATCCATCACCTCCTCAGAAACACACACAGATCCATCACCTGCTCAGAAACACACACAGATCCATGACCTGCTCAGAAACACTCACACACAGATCCATCACCTACTCAGAAGCACTCACACACAGTTCCATCACCTTTTCAGAAACACTCATACAGAGATTCATCAACTCCTCAGAAACACTCACTCACAAATCCATCACCTTTTCAGAAACACTCACACACAGATCCGTCACCTCCTCAGAAACACTCACACACAGATCCGTCACCTGCTCAGAAACACACACAGTTCCATGACCTGCTCAGAAACACTCACACACAGATCCATCACCTACTCAGAAGCACTCACACACAGTTCCATCACCTTTTCAGAAACACTCATACAGAGATTCATCAACTCCTCAGAAACACTCACTCACAAATCCATCACCTTTTCAGAAACACTCACACACAGATCCGTCACCTCCTCAGAAATACTCACACTCCGATCCCTCACCTCCTCAGAAACACTCAAACGCAGATCCCTCACCTCCTCAGAAACACACACACACAGATTCATCACCTCCTCAGAAACACTCACACAGAGATCCATCACCTCCTCTGAAAGACACACACACAGATCCATCACTTCCTCAGAAACAAAGACACACAGATCCATCACCCCCTCAGAAACACTCACACACAGATCCATCACCTCCTCAGAAACACTCACACACAGATCCATCACCTCCACAGAAATACTCCACTCAGATCCCTCATCTCCTCAGAAACACTCACACGCAGATCCCTCGCCTCCTCAGAAACACTCACACACAGATCCATCACCTCCTCAGAAACACTCACACACAGATCCATCACCTCCTCAGAAACACTCACACACAGATGCATAACCTCCTCCGAAACACTGACACACAGATCCGTCACCACCTCAGAAACACTCACACACAGTTCCGTCACCTCCTCAGAAACACACACACACGGATCCATCACCTCCTCAGAAACACTCACAAACAGATCCATCACCTCCTCAGAAACACTCACACACAGATCCATCACCTCCTCAGAAACACACACAGATCCATCACCTGCTCGTAAACACTCACACAGAGATCCATCACCTCCTCAGAAACACTCACACACAGATCCATCACCTCCTCAGAAACACACACAGATCCATCACCTGCTCAGAAACATTCACACACAGATCCATCACCTCCTCAGAAACACACATCGATCCATCACCTGCTCATAAACACTCATACACAGATCCATCACCTCCTCAGAAACACTCACACACAGATCCATCACCTCCTCAGAAACACTCACACACAGATCCATCACCTCCTCAGAAACACTCACACTCAGATCCATCACCTCCTCAGAAACACTCACACACAGATCCATCACCTCCTCAGAAATACTCACACTCCGATCCCTCACCTCCTCAGAAACACTCAAACGCAGATCCCTCACCTCCTCAGAAACACACACACACAGATTCATCACCTCCTCAGAAACACTCACACAGAGATCCATCACCTCCTCTGAAAGACACACACACAGATCCATCACCTCCTCAGAAACAAAGACACACAGATCCATCACCTCCTCAGAAACACTCACACATCGATCCCTCACCTCCTCAGAAACACTCACACACAGATCCGTCACCTCCTCAGAAACACTCACACACAGATCCATCACCTCCTCAGAAACACTCACACACAGATCCATCACCTCCTCAGAAGCACTCACACACAGATCCATCACCTCCTCAGAAACACTCACTCACAGATCCATCACCTCCTCAGAAACACACACAGATCCATCACCTGCTCAGAAACACACACAGATCCATCACCTGCTCAGAAACACTCACACACAGATCCATCACCTACTCAGAAGCACTCACACACAGTTCCATCACCTTTTCAGAAACACTCAT
The DNA here is from genome assembly GCF_048418815.1 of Hemitrygon akajei. Classification (NCBI taxonomy): domain Eukaryota; kingdom Metazoa; phylum Chordata; class Chondrichthyes; order Myliobatiformes; family Dasyatidae; genus Hemitrygon; species Hemitrygon akajei. The sequence goes on along the minus strand of NC_133130.1, from coordinate 97,591,096 downwards.
ACACAGATTCATCAACTCCTCAGAAACACTCACTCACAAATCCATCACCTTTTCAGAAACACTCACACACAGATCCATCACCTCCTCAGAAACACTCACTCACAAATCCATCACCTTTTCAGAAACACTCACACACAGATCCGTCACCTCCTCAGAAACACTCACACACAGATCCGTCACCTCCTCAGAAAAACTCACACACAGATCCATCACCCCCTCAGAAACACTCACACACAGATCCATCACCTCCTCAGAAACACTCACACACAGATCCCTCACCTCCTCAGAAACACTCACACAGAGATCCATCACCTCCTCAGAAACACTCACACACAGATCCATCACTTACTCAGAAAAACTCACACACAAATCCATCACCTTTTCAGAAACACTCACACACAGATCCCTCACCTCCTCAGAAACACTCACACACAGATCCATCACCTCCTCAGAAACACACTGATCCATCACCTCCTCAGAAACACTCACACACAGATCTGTCACCTCCTCAGAACCACTCACTCACAGATCCATCACCTCCTCAGAAACACTCACACACAGATTCATCACCTCCTCAGAAACACTCACACACAGATGCATAACCTCCTCAGAAACACTCACACACAGATCCGTCACCACCTCAGAAACACTCACACACGGATCCATCACCTCCTCAGAAACACTCACACACAGATCCCTCACCTCCTCAGAAACACTCACACACAAATCCATCACCCCTTCAGAAACACTCACACACAGATCCATCACCTCCTCAGAAACACTCACACACAAATCCATCACCTCCTCAGACACACTCACACACAGATCCATCACGTCCTCAGAAACACTCACACACAGATCCATTACCTCCTCAGAAACACTCACACACTGGTCCGTCACCTCCTCAAAAACAATCACACACAGATCCGTCACCTCCTCAGAAACACTCACACACAGATCCATCACCTTCCCAGAAGCACTCACACACAGATCCATCACCTCCTCAGAAACACTCACTCACAGATCCATCACCTCCTCAGAAACACACACAGATCCATCACCTGCTCAGAAACACACACAGATCCATGACCTGCTCAGAAACACTCACACACAGATCCATCACCTACTCAGAAGCACTAACACACAGTTCCATCACCTTTTCAGAAACACTCATACACAGATTCATCAACTCCTCAGAAACACTCACTCACAAATCCATCACCTTTTCAGAAATACTCACACACAGATCCATCACCTCCTCAGAAACACTCACTCACAAATCCATCACCTTTTCAGAAACACTCACACACAGATCCGTCACCTCCTCAGAAACACTCACACACAGATCCGTCACCTCCTCAGAAACACTCACACACAGATCCGTCACCTCCTCAGAAACACTCACACACAGATCCATCACCCCCTCAGAAACACTCACACACAGATCCATCACCTCCTCAGAAACACTCACACACAGATCCCTCACCTCCTCAGAAACACTCACACAGAGATCCATCACCTCCTCAGAAACACTCACACACAGATCCATCACTTACTCAGAAAAACTCACACACAAATCCATCAACTTTTCAGAAACACTCACACACAGATCCCTCACCTCCTCAGAAACACTCACTCACAGATCCATCACCTCCTCAGAAGCACACACAGATCCATCACCTGCTCAGAAACACACACAGATCCATCACCTGCTCAGAAACACACACACACAGATCCATCACCTCCTCAGAAACACTCACACAGAGATCCATCACCTCCTCTGAAAGACACACACACAGATCCATCTCCTCCTCAGAAACATTCACACACAGATCCATCACCTCCTCAGAAACACTCACACACAGATCCATCAACTCCTCAGAAACATTCACACACAGATCCATCACCTCCTCAGAAACACACACAGATCCATCACCTCCTCAAAAACACTCACACACAGATTCATCAACTCCTCAGAAACCCGCATAGATCCATCATCTCCTCAGAAACACTCACACACAGATCCATCACCTCCTCAGAAATACTCACACTCAGATCCCTCACCTCCTCAGAAACACTCACACGCAGATCCCTCGCCTCCTCAGAAACACTCACACACAGATCCATCACCTCCTCAGAGACACACACAGATCCATCACCTCCTCAGAAATACTCACACTCAGATCCATCACCTCCTCAGAAACACTCACACACAGATCCATCACCTCCTCAGAAACACTCACACACAGATCCATCACCTCCACAGAAATACTCCACTCAGATCCCTCATCTCCTCAGAAACACTCACACGCAGATCCATCACCTCCTCAGAAACACTCACACACAGATCCATCACCTCCTCAGAAACACTCACACACAGATGCATAACCTGCTCCGAAACACTGACACACAGATCCGTCACCACCTCAGAAACACTCACACACAGTTCCGTCACCTCCTCAGAAACACTCACACACAGATCCATCACCTCCTCAGAAACACACACAGATCCATCACCTGCTCAGAAACATTCACACACAGATCCATCACCTCCTCAGAAACACACACCGATCCATCACCAGCTCATAAACACTCATACACAGATCCATCACCTCCTCAGAAAAACTCACACACAGATCCATCACCTACTCAGAAACACTCACACACAGATCCATCACCTCCTCAGAAACACTCACACTCAGATCCATCACCTCCTCAGAAACACTCACACACAGATCCATCACCTCCTCAGAAATACTCACACTCCGATCCCTCACCTCCTCAGAAACACTCACACGCAGATCCCTCACCTCCTCAGAAACACACACACACAGATCCATCACCTCCTCAGAAACACTCACACAGAGATCCATCACCTCCTCTGAAAGACACACACACAGATCCATCACCTCCTCAGAAACAAAGACACACAGATCCATCACCTCCTCAGAAACACTCACACATCGATCCCTCACCTCCTCAGAAACACTCACACACAGATCCGTCACCTCCTCAGAAACACTCACACACAGATCCATCACCTCCTCAGAAACACTCACACACAGATCCATCACCTCCTCAGCAGCACTCACACACAGATCCATCACCTCCTCAGAAACACTCACTCACAGATCCATCACCTCCTCAGAAACACACACAGATCCATCACCTGCTCAGAAACACACACAGATCCATCACCTGCTCAGAAACACTCACACACAGATCCATCACCTACTCAGAAGCACTCACACACAGTTCCATCACCTTTTCAGAAACACTCATACACAGATTCATCAACTCCTCAGAAACACTCACTCACAAATCCATCACCTTTTCAGAAACACTCACACACAGATCCATCACCTCCTCAGAAACACTCACTCACAAATCCATCACCTTTTCAGAAACACTCACACACAGATCCGTCACCTCCTCAGAAACACTCACACACAGACCCATCACCTCCTCAGAAATACTCACACTCCGATCCCTCACCTCCTCAGAAACACTCACACGCAGATCCCTCACCTCCTCAGAAACACTCACACGCAGATCCCTCACCTCCTCAGAAACACACACACACAGATCCATCACCTCCTCAGAAAAACTCACACAGAGATCCATCACCTCCTCTGAAAGACACACACACAGATCCATCACCTCCTCAGAAACAAAGACACACAGATCCATCACCTCCTCAGAAGCACTCACACACAGATCCATCACCTCCTCAGAAACACACACAGATCCATCACCTGCTCAGAAACACACACAGATCCATCACCTGCTCAGAAACTTTTACACACAGATCCATCACTTCCTCAGAAACACGCACAGTTCCATCACCTGCTCAGAAACACTCACACACAGATCCATCAACTCCTCAGAAACATTCACACACAGATCCATCACCTCCTCAGAAACACACACAGATCCATCACCTCCTCAGAAACACTCACACACAGATTCATCAACTCCTCAGAAACCCGCATAGATCCATCATCTCCTCAGAAACACTCACACACAGATCCATCACCTCCTCAGAAATACTCACAATCAGATCTCTCACCTCCTCAGAAACACTCACACGCAGATCCCTCGCCTCCTCAGAAACACTCACACACAGATCCATCACCTCCTCAGAGACACACACAGATCCATCACCTCCTCAGAAATACTCACACTCAGATCCCTCACCTCCTCAGAAACACTCACACACAGATCCATCACCTCCTCAGAAACACTCACACACAGATCCATCACCTCCACAGAAATACTCCACTCAGATCCCTCATCTCCTCAGAAACACTCACACGCAGATCCCTCGCCTCCTCAGAAACACTCACACACAGATCCATCACCTCCTCAGAAACACTCACACACAGATCCATCACCTCCTCAGAAACACTCACACACAGATGCATAACCTCCTCCGAAACACGGACACACAGTTCCGTCACCACGTCAGAAACACTCACACACAGTTCCGTCACCTCCTCAGATAAACTCACACACGGATCCATCACCTCCTCAGAAACACTCACAAACAGATCCATCACCTCCTCAGAAACACTCACACACAGATCCATCACCTCCTCAGAAAAACTCACAGACAGATCACTCACCTCCTCAGAAACACTCACACACACATACATCACCTCCTCAGAAACACACACAGATCCATCACCTGCTCGTAAACACTCACACAGAGATCCATCACCTCCTCAGAAACACTCACACACAGATCCATCACCTCCTCAGAAACACTCACACACAGATCCCTCACCTCCTCAGTAACACACACAGATCCATCACCTGCTCAGAAACATTCACACACAGATCCATCACCTCCTCAGAAAACACACACACACAGATCCATCACCTCCTCAGAAACACTCACACATAGATCCATCACCTCCTCAGAGACACACACAGATCCATCACCTCCTCAGAAATACTCACACTCAGATCCCTCACCTCCTCAGAAACACTCACACACAGATCCATCACCTCCTCAGAAACACTCACACACAGATCCATCACCTCCACAGAAATACTCCACTCAGATCCCTCATCTCCTCAGAAACACTCACACGCAGATCCGTCACCACCTCAGAAACACTCACACACAGTTCCGTCACCTCCTCAGAAAACTCACACACGGATCCATCACCTCCTCAGAAACACTCACAAACAGATCCATCACCTCCTCAGAAACACTCACACACAGATCCATCACCTCCTCAGAAACACTCACAGAGAGATCCCTCACCTCCTCAGAAACACTCACACACACATACATCACCTCCTCAGAAACACACACAGATCCATCACCTGCTCGTAAACACTCACACAGAGATCCATCACCTCCTCAGAAACACTCACACACAGATCCATCAACTCCTCAGAAACACACACAGATCCATCACCTGCTCAGAAACATTCACACACAGATCCATCACCTCCTCAGAAACACACACCGATCCATCACCTGCTCATAAACACTCATATACAGATCCATCACCTCCTCAGAAACACTCACACACAGATCCATCACCTCCTCAGAAATACTCACACTCCGATCCCTCACCTCCTCAGAAACACTCACACGCAGATCCCTCATCTCCTCAGAAACACACACACACAGATCCATCACCTCCTCAGAAACACTCACACAGAGATCCATCACCTCCTCTGAAAGACACACACACAGATCCATCACCTCCTCAAAAACAAAGACACACAGATCCATCACCTCCTCAGAAATACTCACACTCAGATCCCTCACCTCCTCAGAAACACTCACACGCAGATCCCTCGCCTCCTCAGAAACACTCACACACAGATCCATCACCTCCTCAGAGACACACACAGATCCAACACCTCCTCAGAAATACTCACACTCAGATCCCTCACCTCCTCAGAAACACTCACACACAGATCCATCACCTCCTCAGAAACACTCACACACAGATCCATCACCTCCACAGAAATACTCCACTCAGATCCCTCATCTCCTCAGAAACACTCACACGCAGATCCGTCAACACCTCAGACACACTCACAAACAGATCCATCACCTCCTCAGAAACACTCACACACAGATCCATCACCTCCTCAGAAACACTCACAGACAGATCCCTCACCTCCTCAGAAACTCTCACACACACATACATCACCTCCTCAGAAACACTCACAGACAGATCCCTCACCTCCTCAGAAACTCTCACACACACATACATCACCTCCTCAGAAACACACACAGATCCATCACCTGCTCGTAAACACTCACACAGAGATCCATCACCTCCTCAGAAACACTCACACACAGATCCATCAACTCCTCAGAAACACACACAGATCCATCACCTCCTCAGAAACACACACAGATCCATCACCTGCTCAGAAACATTCACACACAGATCCATCACCTCCTCAGAAACACACACCGATCCATCACCTGCTCATAAACACTCATACACAGATCCATCACCTCCTCAGAAACACTCACACACAGATCCATCACCTACTCAGAAACACTCACACACAGATCCATCACCTCCTCAGAAACACTCACACTCAGATCCATCACCTCCTCAGAAACACTCACACACAGATCCATCACCTCCTCAGAAATACTCACACTCCGATCCCTCACCTCCTCAGAAACACTCACACGCAGATCCCTCACCTCCTCAGAAACACACACACACAGATCCATCACCTCCTCAGAAATACTCACACTCCGATCCCTCACCTCCTCAGAAACACTCACACGCAGATCCCTCACCTCCTCAGAAACAAAGACACACAGATCCATCACCTCCTCAGAAACACTCACACATCGATCCCTCACCTCCTCAGAAACACTCACACACAGATCCGTCACCTCCTCAGAAACACTCACACACAGATCCATCACCTCCTCAGAAACACTCACACACAGATCCATCACCTCATCAGAAGCACTCACACACAGATCCATCACCTCCTCAGAAACACTCACTCACAGATCCATCACCTCCTCAGAAACACACACAGATCCATCACCTGCTCAGAAACACACACAGATCCATCACCTGCTCAGAAACACTCACACACAGATCCATCACCTACTCAGAAGCACTCACACACAGTTCCATCACCTTTTCAGAAACACTCATACACAGATTCATCAACTCCTCAGAAACACTCACTCACAAATACATCACCTTTTCAGAAACACTCACACACAGATCCGTCACCTCCTCAGAAACACTCACACACAGATCCATCACCTCCTCAGAAATACTCACACTCCGATCCCTCACCTCCTCAGAAACACTCACACGCAGATCCCTCACCTCCTCAGAAACACTCACACGCAGATCCCTCACCTCCTCAGAAACACACACACACAGATCCATCACCTCCTCAGAAACACTCACACAGAGATCCATCACCTCCTCTGAAAGACACACACACAGATCCATCACCTACTCAGAAACAAAGACACACAGATCCATCACCTCCTCAGAAGCACTCACACAGAGATCCATCACCTCCTCAGAAACACACACAGATCCATCACCTCCTCAGAAACACACACAGATCCATCACCTGCTCAGAAACACACACAGATCCATCACCTACTCAGAAACACTCACACACAGATCCATCACTTCCTCAGAAACACGCACAGTTCCATCACCTGCTCAGAAACACTCACACACAGATCCATCAACTCCTCAGAAACATTCACACACAGATCCATCACCTCCTCAGAAACACACACACACAGATCCATCACTTCCTCAGAAACACGCACAGTTCCATCACCTGCTCAGAAACACTCACACACAGATCCATCAACTCCTCAGAAACATTCACACACAGATCCATCACCTCCTCAGAAACACACACACGCAGATCCATCACCTCCTCAGAAACACTCACACACAGATTCATCAACTCCTCAGAAACCCGCATAGATCCATCATCTCCTCAGAAACACTCACACACAGATCCATCACCTCCTCAGAAATACTCACACTCAGATCCCTCGCCTCCTCAGAAACACTCACACACAGATCCATCACCTCCTCAGAGACACACACAGATCCATCACCTCCTCAGAAATACTCACACTCAGATCCCTCACCTCCTCAGAAACACTCACACACAGATCCATCACCTCCTCAGAAACACTCACACACAGATCCATCACCTCCACAGAAATACTCCACTCAGATCCCTCATCTCCTCAGAAACACTCACACGCAGATCCCTCGCCTCCTCAGAAACACTCACACACAGATCCATCACCTCCTCAGAAACACTCACACACAGATCCATCACCTCCTCAGAAACACTCACACACAGATGCATAACCTCCTCCGAAACACTGACACACAGTTCCGTCACCACCTCAGAAACACTCACACACAGTTCCGTCACCTCCTCAGATACACTCACACACGGATCCATCACCTCCTCAGAAACACTCACAAACAGATCCATCACCTCCTCAGAAACACTCACACACAGATCCATCACCTCCTCAGAAACACTCACAGACAGATCCCTCACCTCCTCAGAAACACTCACACACACATACATCACCTCCTCAGAAACACGCACAGATCCATCACCTGCTCGTAAACACTCACACAGAGATCCATCACCTCCTCAGAAACACTCACACACAGATCCATCACCTCCTCAGAAACACACACAGATCCATCACCTCCTCAGAAACACACACAGATCCATCACCTGCTCAGAAACATTCACACACAGATCCATCACCTCCTCAGAAACACACACCGATACATCACCTGCTCATAAACACTCATACACAGATCCATCACCTCCTCAGAAACACTCACACACAGATCCATCACCTCCTCAGAAACACTCACACATAGATCCATCACCTCCTCAGAAACACTCACACTCAGATCCATCACCTCCTCAGAAACACTCACACACAGATCCATCACCTCCTCAGAAATACTCACACTCCGATCCCTCACCTCCTCAGAAACACTCACACGCAGATCCCTCACCTCCTCAGAAACACACACAGATCCATCACCTCCTCAGAAACACACACAGATCCATCACCTCCTCTGAAAGACACACACACAGATCCATCACCTCCTCAAAAACAAAGACACACAGATCCATCACCTCCTCAGAAACACTCACACATCGATCCCTCACCTCCTCAGAAACACTCACACACAGATCCGTCACCTCCTCAGAAACACTCACACACAGATCCATCACCTCCTCAGAAACACTCACACACAGATCCATCACCTCCTCAGAAGCACTCACACACAGATCCATCACCTCCTCAGAAAAACACACACACAGATCCATCACCTGCTCAGAAACACACACAGATCCATCACCTGCTCAGAAACACTCACACACAGATCCATCACCTGCTCAGAAACACACACAGATCCATCACCTGCTCAGAAACACTCACACACAAATCCATCACCTACTCAGAAGCACTCACACACAGTTCCATCACCTTTTCAGAAACACTCATACAGAGATTCATCAACTCCTCAGAAACACTCACTCACAAATCCATCACCTTTTCAGAAACACTCACACACAGATCCATCACCTCCTCAGAAACACTCACTCACAAATCCATCACCTTTTCAGAAACACTCACACACAGATCCGTCACCTCCTCAGAAACACTCACACACAGATCCGTCACCTCCTCAGAAACACTCACACACAGATCCATCACCCCCTCAGAAACACTCACACACAGATCCATCACCTCCTCAGAAACACTCACACACAGATCCCTCACCTCCTCAGAAACACTCACACAGAGATCCATCACCTCCTCAGAAACACTCACACACAGATCCATCACTTACTCAGAAAAACTCACACACAAATCCATCACCTTTTCAGAAACACTCACACACAGATCCCTCACCTCCTCAGAAACACTCACACACAGATCCATCACCTCCTCAGAAACACACACAGATCCATCACCTCCTCAGAAACACTCACACACAGATCTGTCACCTCCTCAGAACCACTCACTCACAGATCCATCACCTCCTCAGAAACACTCACACACAGATTCATCACCTCCTCAGAAACACTCACACACAGATGCATAACCTCCTCAGAAACACTCACACACAGATCCGTCACCACCTCAGAAACACTCACACACGGATCCATCACCTCCTCAGAAACACTCACACACAGATCCCTCACCTCCTCAGAAACACTCACACACAAATCCATCACCCCTTCAGAAACACTCACTCACAGATCCATCACCTCCTCAGAAACACTCACACACAAATCCATCACCTCCTCAGAAACACTCACACACAGATCCATCACGTCCTCAGAAACACTCACACACAGATCCATTACCTCCTCAGAAACACTCACACACTGGTCCGTCACCTCCTCAAAAACAATCACACACAGATCCGTCACCTCCTCAGAAACACTTACACACAGATCCATCACCTTCCCAGAAGCACTCACACACAGATCCATCACCTCCTCAGAAACACTCACTCACAGATCCATCACCTCCTCAGAAACACACACAGATCCAGCACCTGCTCAGAAACACACACAGATCCATGACCTGCTCAGAAACACTCACACACAGATCCATCACCTACTCAGAAGCACTCACACACAGATCCATCACCTCCTCAGAAACACTCACACACAGATCCCTCACCTCCTCAGAAACACTCACACAGAGATCCATCACCTCCTCAGAAACACTCACACACAGATCCATCACTTACTCAGAAAAACTCACACACAAATCCATCAACTTTTCAGAAACACTCACACACAGATCCCTCACCTCCTCAGAAACAGTCACTCACAGATCCATCACCTCCTCAGAAGCACACACAGATCCATCACCTGCTCAGAAACACACACAGATCCATCACCTGCTCAGAAACACACACACACAGATCCATCACCTCCTCAGAAACACTCACACAGAGATCCATCACCTCCTCTGAAAGACACACACACAGATCCATCACCTGCTCAGAAACATTCACACACAGATCCATCACCTCCTCAGAAACACACACCGATCCATCACCTGCTCATAAACACTCACACACAGATCCATCACCTCCTCAGAAACACTCACACACAGATCCATCTCCTCCTCAGAAACACTCACACTCAGATCCATCACCTCCTCAGAAACACTCACACAAAGATCCATCACCTCCTCAGAAATACTCACACTCCGATCCCTCACCTCCTCAGAAACACTCACAAGCAGATCCGTCACCTCCTCAGAAACACACACACACAGATCCATCACCTCCTCAGAAACACTCACACAGAGATCCATCACCTCCTCTGAAAGACACACACACAGATCCATCACCTCCTCAGAAACAAAGACACACAGATCCATCACCTCCTCAGAAACACTCACACATCGATCCCTCACCTCCTCAGAAACACTCACACACAGATCCGTCACCTCCTCAGAAACACTCACACACAGATCCATCACCTCCTCAGAAACACACACAGATCCATCACCTGCTCAGAAACATTCACACACAGATCCATCACCTCCTCAGAAACACACACCGATCCATCACCTGCTCATAAACACTCACACACAGATCCATCACCTCCTCAGAAACACTCACACACAGATCCATCACCTCCTCAGAAACACTCACACACAGATCCATCACCTCCTCAGAAACACTCACACTCAGATCCATCACCTCCTCAGAAACACTCACACACAGATCCATCACCTCCTCAGAAATACTCACACTCCGATCCCTCACCTCCTCAGAAACACTCACACGCAGATCCCTCACCTCCTCAGAAACACACACACACAGATCCATCACCTCCTCAGAAACACTCACACAGAGATCCATCACCTCCTCTGAAAGACACACACACAGATCCATCACCTCCTCAGAAACAAAGACACACAGATCCATCACCTCCTCAGAAACACTCACACATCGATCCCTCACCTCCTCAGAAACACTCACACACAGATCCGTCACCTCCTCAGAAACACTCACACACAGATCCATCACCTCCTCAGAAACACTCACACACAGATCCATCACCTCCTCAGAAACGCACTGATCCATCACCTCCTCAGAAACACTCACACACAGATCTGTCACCTCCTCAGAACCACTCACTCACAGATCCATCACCTCCTCAGAAACACTCACACACAGATTCATCACCTCCTCAGAAACACTCACACACAGATGCATAACCTCCTCAGAAACACTCACACACAGATCCGTCACCACCTCAGAAACACTCACACACGGATCCATCACCTCCTCAGAAACACTCACACACAGATCCCTCACCTCCTCAGAAACACTCACACACAAATCCATCACCCCTTGAGAAACACTCACACGCAGATCCCTCACCTCCTCAGAAACACACACACACAGATCCATCACCTCCTCAGAAACACTCACACAGAGATCCATCACCTCCTCTGAAAGACACACACACAGATCCATCACCTCCTCAGAAACAAAGACACACAGATCCATCACCTCCTCAGAAGCACTCACACACAGACCCATCACCTCCTCAGAAACACACACAGATCCATCACCTGCTCAGAAACACACACAGATCCATCACCTACTCAGAAACACACACAGATCCATCACTTCCTCAGAAACACGCACAGTTCCATCACCTGCTCAGAAACACTCACACACAGATCCATCACCTCCTCAGAAACACTCACACACAGATGCATAACCTCCTCCGAAACACTCACACACAGATCCATCAACTCCGCAGAAACATTCACACACAGATCCATCACCTCCTCAGAAACACACACAGATCCATCACCTCCTCAGAAACACTCACACACAGATTCATCAACTCCTCAGAAACCCGCATAGATCCAACATCTCCTCAGAAACACTCACACACAGATCCATCACCTCCTCAGAAACAAAGACACACAGATCCATCACCTCCTCAGAAACAAAGACACACAGATCCATCACCTCCTCAGAAATACTCACACTCAGATCCCTCACCTCCTCAGAAACACTCACACGCAGATCCCTCGCCTCCTCAGAAACACTCACACACAGATCCATCACCTCCTCAGAGACACACACAGATCCATCACCTCCTCAGAAATACTCACACTCAGATCCCTCACCTCCTCAGAAACACTCACACACAGATCCATCACCTCCTCAGAAACACTCACACACAGATCCATCACCTCCACAGAAATACTCCACTCAGATCCCTCATCTCCTCAGAAACACTCACACGCAGATCCGTCACCACCTCAGAAACACACACACACAGTTCCGTCAACTCCTCAGAAAACTCACACACGGATCCATCACCTCCTCAGAAACACTCACAAACAGATCCATCACCTCCTCAGAAACACTCACACACAGATCCATCACCTCCTCAGAAACACTCACAGACAGATCCCTCACCTCCTCAGAAACACTCACACACACATACATCACCTCCTCAGAAACACACACAGATCCATCACCTGCTCGTAAACACTCACACAGAGATCCATCACCTCCTCAGAAACACTCACACACAGATCCATCACCTCCTCAGAAACACACACAGATCCATCACCTGCTCAGAAACATTCACACACAGATCCATCACCTCCTCAGAAACACACACCGATCCATCACCTGCTCATAAACACTCATACACAGATCCATCACCTCCTCAGAAACACTCACACACAGATCCATCACCTACTCAGAAACACTCACACACAGATCCATCACCTCCTCTGAAACACTCACACTCAGATCCATCACCTCCTCAGAAACACTCACACACAGATCCATCACCTCCTCAGAAATACTCACACTCCGATCCCTCACCTCCTCAGAAACACTCACACGCAGATCCCTCACCTCCTCAGAAACACACACACACAGATCCATCACCTCCTCAGAAATACTCACACTCCGATCCCTCACCTCCTCAGAAACACTCACACGCAGATCCCGCACCTCCTCAGAAACAAAGACACACAGATCCATCACCTCCTCAGAAACACTCACACATCGATCCCTCACCTCCTCAGAAACACTCACACACAGATCCGTCACCTCCTCAGAAACACTCACACACAGATCCATCACCTCCTCAGAAACACTCACACACAGATCCATCACCTCATCAGAAGCACTCACACACAGATCCATCACCTCCTCAGAAACACTCACTCACAGATCCATCACCTCCTCAGAAACACACACAGATCCATCACCTTCTCAGAAACACACACAGATCCATCACCTGCTCAGAAACACACACAGATCCATCACCTGCTCAGAAACACACACAGATCCATCACCTGCTCAGAAACACTCACACACAGATCCATCACCTACTCAGAAGCACTCACACACAGTTCCATCACATTTTCAGAAACTCTCATACACAGATTCATCAACTCCTCAGAAATACTCACTCACAAATCCATCACCTTTTCAGAAACACTCACACACAGATCCATCACCTCCTCAGAAACACTCACTCACAAATCCATCACCTTTTCAGAAACACTCACACACAGATCCGTCACCTCCTCAGAAACACTCACACACAGATCCATCACCTCCTCAGAAATACTCACACTCCGATCCCTCACCTCCTCAGAAACACTCACACGCAGATCCCTCACCTCCTCAGAAACACTCACACGCAGATCCCTCACCTCCTCAGAAACACACACACACAGATCCATCACCTCCTCAGAAACACTCACACAGAGATCCATCACCTCCTCTGAAAGACACACACACAGATCCATCAACTCCTCAGAAACAAAGACACACAGATCCATCACCTCCTCAGAAGCACTCACACACAGATCCATCACCTCCTCAGAAACACACACAGATCCATCACCTGCTCAGAAACACACACAGATCCATCACCTGCTCAGAAACACTCACACACAGATCCATCACCTGCTCAGAAACATTCACACACAGATCCATCACCTACTCAGAAACACTCACACACAGATCCATCACTTCCTCAGAAACACGCACAGTTCCATCACCTGCTCAGAAACACTCACACACAGATCCATCAACTCCTCAGAAACATTCACACACAGATCCATCACCTCCTCAGAAACACACACACACAGATCCATCACTTCCTCAGAAACACGCACAGTTCCATCACCTGCTCAGAAACACTCACACACAGATCCATCAACTCCTCAGAAACATTCACACACAGATCCATCACCTCCTCAGAAACACACACACACATATTCATCACCTCCTCAGAAACACTCACACACAGATTCATCAACTCCTCAGAAACCCGCATAGATCCATCATCTCCTCAGAAACACTCACACACAGATCCATCACCTCCTCAGAGACACACACAGATCCATCACCTCCTCAGAAATACTCACACTCAGATCCCTCGCCTCCTCAGAAACACTCACACACAGATCCATCACCTCCTCAGAGACACACACAGATCCATCACCTCCTCAGAAATACTCACACTCAGATCCCTCACCTCCTCAGAAACACTCACACACAGATCCATCACCTCCTCAGAAACACTCACACACAGATCCATCACCTCCACAGAAATACTCCACTCAGATCCCTCATCTCCTCAGAAACACTCACACGCAGATCCCTCGCTTCCTCAGATACACTCACACACAGATCCATCACCTCCTCAGAAACACTCACACATCGATCCCTCACCTCCTCAGAAACACTCACACACAGATCCGTCACCTCCTCAGAAACACTCACACACAGATCCATCACCTCCTCAGAAATACTCACACTCCGATCCCTCACCTCCTCAGAAACACTCACACGCAGATCCCTCACCTCCTCAGAAACACACACACACAGATCCATCACCTCCTCAGAAATACTCACACTCCGATCCCTCACCTCCTCAGAAACACTCACACGCAGATCCCGCACCTCCTCAGAAACAAAGACACACAGATCCATCACCTCCTCAGAAACACTCACACATCGATCCCTCACCTCCTCAGAAACACTCACACACAGATCCGTCACCTCCTCAGAAACACTCACACACAGATCCATCACCTCCTCAGAAACACTCACACACAGATCCATCACCTCATCAGAAGCACTCACACACAGATCCATCACCTCCTCAGAAACACTCACTCACAGATCCATCACCTCCTCAGAAACACACACAGATCCATCACCTTCTCAGAAACACACACAGATCCATCACCTGCTCAGAAACACACACAGATCCATCACCTGCTCAGAAACACTCACACACAGATCCATCAACTCCACAGAAATACTCCACTCAGATCCCTCATCTCCTCAGAAACACTCACACGCAGATCCGTCACCACCTCAGAAACACACACACACAGTTCCGTCACCTCCTCAGAAAACTCACACACGGATCCATCACCTCCTCAGAAACACTCACAAACAGATCCATCACCTCCTCAGAAACACTCACACACAGATCCATCACCTCCTCAGAAACACTCACAGACAGATCCCTCACCTCCTCAGAAACACTCACACACACATACATCACCTCCTCAGAAACACACACAGATCCATCACCTGCTCGTAAACACTCACACAGAGATCCATCACCTCCTCAGAAACACTCACACACAGATCCATCACCTCCTCAGAAACACACACAGATCCATCACCTGCTCAGAAACATTCACACACAGATCCATCACCTCCTCAGAAACACACACCGATCCATCACCTGCTCATAAACACTCATACACAGATCCATCACCTCCTCAGAAACACTCACACACAGATCCATCACCTACTCAGAAACACTCACACACAGATCCATCACCTCCTCTGAAACACTCACACTCAGATCCATCACCTCCTCAGAAACACTCACACACAGATCCATCACCTCCTCAGAAATACTCACACTCCGATCCCTCACCTCCTCAGAAACACTCACACGCAGATCCCTCACCTCCTCAGAAACACACACACACAGATCCATCACCTCCTCAGAAATACTCACACGCAGATCCCGCACCTCCTCAGAAACAAAGACACACAGATCCATCACCTCCTCAGAAACACTCACACATCGATCCCTCACCTCCTCAGAAACACTCACACACAGATCCGTCACCTCCTCAGAAACACTCACACACAGATCCATCACCTCCTCAGAAACACTCACACACAGATCCATCACCTCATCAGAAGCACTCACACACAGATCCATCACCTCCTCAGAAACACTCACTCACAGATCCATCACCTCCTCAGAAACACACACAGATCCATCACCTTCTCAGAAACACACACAGATCCATCACCTGCTCAGAAACACACACAGATCCATCACCTGCTCAGAAACACACACAGATCCATCACCTGCTCAGAAACACTCACACACAGATCCATCACCTACTCAGAAGCACTCACACACAGTTCCATCACCTTTTCAGAAACTCTCATACACAGATTCATCAACTCCTCAGAAATACTCACTCACAAATCCATCACCTTTTCAGAAACACTCACACACAGATCCATCACCTCCTCAGAAACACTCACTCACAAATCCATCACCTTTTCAGAAACACTCACACACAGATCCGTCACCTCCTCAGAAACACTCACACACAGATCCATCACCTCCTCAGAAATACTCACACTCCGATCCCTCACCTCCTCAGAAACACTCACACGCAGATCCCTCACCTCCTCAGAAACACTCACACGCAGATCCCTCACCTCCTCAGAAACACACACACACAGATCCATCACCTCCTCAGAAACACTCACACAGAGATCCATCACCTCCTCTGAAAGACACACACACAGATCCATCAACTCCTCAGAAACAAAGACACACAGATCCATCACCTCCTCAGAAGCACTCACACACAGATCCATCACCTCCTCAGAAACACACACAGATCCATCACCTGCTCAGAAACACACACAGATCCATCACCTGCTCAGAAACACTCACACACAGATCCATCACCTGCTCAGAAACATTCACACACAGATCCATCACCTACTCAGAAACACTCACACACAGATCCATCACTTCCTCAGAAACACGCACAGTTCCATCACCTGCTCAGAAACACTCACACACAGATCCATCAACTCCTCAGAAACATTCACACACAGATCCATCACCTCCTCAGAAACACACACACACAGATCCATCACTTCCTCAGAAACACGCACAGTTCCATCACCTGCTCAGAAACACTCACACACTGATCCATCAACTCCTCAGAAACATTCACACACAGATCCATCACCTCCTCAGAAACACACACACACATATTCATCACCTCCTCAGAAACACTCACACACAGATTCATCAACTCCTCAGAAACCCGCATAGATCCATCATCTCCTCAGAAACACTCACACACAGATCCATCACCTCCTCAGAGACACACACAGATCCATCACCTCCTCAGAAATACTCACACTCAGATCCCTCGCCTCCTCAGAAACACTCACACACAGATCCATCACCTCCTCAGAGACACACACAGATCCATCACCTCCTCAGAAATACTCACACTCAGATCCCTCACCTCCTCAGAAACACTCACACACAGATCCATCACCTCCTCAGAAACACTCACACACAGATCCATCACCTCCACAGAAATACTCCACTCAGATCCCTCATCTCCTCAGAAACACTCACACGCAGATCCCTCGCTTCCTCAGATACACTCACACACAGATTCATCAACTCCTCAGAAACCCGCATAGATCCATCATCTCCTCAGAAACACTCACACACAGATCCATCACCTCCTCAGAGACACACACAGATCCATCACCTCCTCAGAAACACTCACACATCGATCCCTCACCTCCTCAGAAACACTCACACACAGATCCGTCACCTCCTCAGAAACACTCACACACAGATCCATCACCTCCTCAGAAATACTCACACTCCGATCCCTCACCTCCTCAGAAACACTCACACGCAGATCCCTCACCTCCTCAGAAACACACACACACAGATCCATCACCTCCTCAGAAATACTCACACTCCGATCCCTCACCTCCTCAGAAACACTCACACGCAGATCCCGCACCTCCTCAGAAACAAAGACACACAGATCCATCACCTCCTCAGAAACACTCACACATCGATCCCTCACCTCCTCAGAAACACTCACACACAGATCCGTCACCTCCTCAGAAACACTCACACACAGATCCATCACCTCCTCAGAAACACTCACACACAGATCCATCACCTCATCAGAAGCACTCACACACAGATCCATCACCTCCTCAGAAACACTCACTCACAGATCCATCACCTCCTCAGAAACACACACAGATCCATCACCTTCTCAGAAACACACACAGATCCATCACCTGCTCAGAAACACACACAGATCCATCACCTGCTCAGAAACACTCACACACAGATCCATCACCTACTCAGAAACACCCACACACAGATCCATCACCTACTCAGAAACACTCACACACAGATCCATCACCTACTCAGAAACACTCACACACAGATCCATCACCTACTCAGAAACACTCACTCACAGATCCATCACCTCCTCAGAAACACACACAGATCCATCACCTTCTCAGAAACACACACAGATCCATCACCTGCTCAGAAACACACACAGATCCATCACCTGCTCAGAAACACTCACACACAGTTCCATCACCTTTTCAGAAACTCTCATACACAGATTCATCAACTCCTCAGAAATACTCACTCACAAATCCATCACCTTTTCAGAAACACTCACACACAGATCCATCACCTCCTCAGAAACACTCACTCACAAATCCATCACCTTTTCAGAAACACTCACACACAGATCCGTCACCTCCTCAGAAACACTCACACACAGATCCATCACCTCCTCAGAAATACTCACACTCCGATCCCTCACCTCCTCAGAAACACTCACACGCAGATCCCTCACCTCCTCAGAAACACTCACACGCAGATCCCTCACCTCCTCAGAAACACACACACACAGATCCATCACCTCCTCAGAAACACTCACACAGAGATCCATCACCTCCTCTGAAAGACACACACACAGATCCATCAACTCCTCAGAAACAAAGACACACAGATCCATCACCTCCTCAGAAGCACTCACACACAGATCCATCACCTCCTCAGAAACACACACAGATCCATCACCTGCTCAGAAACACACACAGATCCATCACCTGCTCAGAAACATTCACACACAGATCCATCACCTACTCAGAAACACACACACACAGATCCATCACTTCCTCAGAAACACGCACAGTTCCATCACCTGCTCAGAAACACTCACACACAGATCCATCAACTCCTCAGAAACATTCACACACAGATCCATCACCTCCTCAGAAACACACACACACAGATCCATCACTTCCTCAGAAACACGCACAGTTCCATCACCTGCTCAGAAACACTCACACACAGATCCATCAACTCCTCAGAAACATTCACACACAGATCCATCACCTCCTCAGAAACACACACACACATATTCATCACCTCCTCAGAAACACTCACACACAGATTCATCAACTCCTCAGAAACCCGCATAGATCCATCATCTCCTCAGAAACACTCACACACAGATCCATCACCTCCTCAGAGACACACACAGATCCATCACCTCCTCAGAAATACTCACACTCAGATCCCTCGCCTCCTCAGAAACACTCACACACAGATCCATCACCTCCTCAGAGACACACACAGATCCATCACCTCCTCAGAAATACTCACACTCAGATCCCTCACCTCCTCAGAAACACTCACACACAGATCCATCACCTCCTCAGAAACACTCACACACAGATCCATCAGCTCCACAGAAATACTCCACTCAGATCCCTCATCTCCTCAGAAACACTCACACGCAGATCCCTCGCCTCCTCAGATACACTCACACACAGATCCATCACCTCCTCAGAAACACTCACACACAGATCCATCACCTCCTCAGAAACACTCACACACAGATGCATAACCTCCTCCGAAACACTGACACACAGTTCCGTCACCACCTCAGAAACACTCACACACAGTTCCGTCACCTCCTCAGATACACTCACACACGGATCCATCACCTCCTCAGAAACACTCACAAACAGATCCATCACCTCCTCAGAAACACTCACACACAGATCCATCACCTCCTCAGAAACACTCACAGACAGATCCCTCACCTCCTCAGAAACACTCACACACACATACATCACCTCCTCAGAAACACACACAGATCCATCACCTGCTCGTAAACACTCACACAGAGATCCATCACCTCCTCAGAAACACTCACACACAGATCCATCACCTCCTCAGAAACACACACAGATCCATCACCTGCTCAGAAACATTCACACACAGATCCATCACCTGCTCAGAAACACACACCGATACATCACCTGCTCATAAACACTCATACACATATCCATCACCTCCTCAGAAACACTCACACACAGATCCATCACCTCCTCAGAAACACTCACACACAGATCCATCACCTCCTCAGAAACACTCACACACAGATCCATCACCTCCTCAGAAACACTCACACTCAGATCCATCACCTCCTCAGAAACACTCACACACAGATCCATCACCTCCTCAGAAATACTCACACTCCGATCCCTCACCTCCTCAGAAACACTCACACGCAGATCCCTCACCTCCTCAGAAACACACACACACAGATCCATCACCTCCTCAGAAACACTCACACAGAGATCCATCACCTCCTCTGAAAGACACACACACAGATCCATCACCTCCTCAAAAGCAAAGACACACAGATCCATCACCTCCTCAGAAACACTCACACATCGATCCCTCACCTCCTCAGAAACACTCACACACAGATCCGTCACCTCCTCAGAAACACTCACACACAGATCCATCACCTCCTCAGAAACACTCACACACAGATCCATCACCTCCTCAGAAGCACTCACACACAGATCCATCACCTCCTCAGAAAAACACACACACAGATCCATCACCTGCTCAGAAACACACTCAGATCCATCACCTGCTCAGAAAGACTCACACACAGATCCATCACCTACTCAGAAACACTCACACACAGATCCATCACCTGCTCAGAAACACTCACACACAGATCCATCACCTCCTCAGAAACACTCACACTCAGATCCATCACCTCCTCAGGAACACACACAGATCCATCACCTCCTCAGAAACACACACAGATCCATCACCTCCTCAGAAACACTCACACACAGATCCATCACCTCCTCAGAAACACTCACACACAGATCCATCACCTCCTCAGGAACACACACAGATCCATCATCTGCTCAGAAACATTCACACTCAGATCCATCACCTCCTCAGAAACACACACAGATCCATCAACTCCTCAGAAACATTCACACACAGATCCATCAACTCCTCAGAAACACTCACACACAGATCCATCACCTCCTCAGAAACACACACAGATCCATCACCTCCTCAGAAACACTCACACACAGATCCATCACCTCCTCAGAAACACTCACACACAGATCCATCACCTCCTCAGGAACACACACAGATCCATCACCTGCTCAGAAACATTCACACTCAGATCCATCACCTCCTCAGAAACACACACAGATCCATCAACTCCTCAGAAACATTCACACACAGATCCATCACCTCCTCAGAAACACACACAGATCCATCACCTGCTCATAAACACTCACACACAGATCCATCACCTGCTCATAAACACTCACACACAGATCCATCACCTGCTCAGAAACACTCACACACAGATCCATCACCTCCTCAGAAACACACACAGATCCATCACCTGCTCAGAAACACTCACACACAGATCCATCACCTGCTCATAAACACTCACACACAGATCCATCACCTGCTCAGAAACACTCACACACAGATCCATCACCTGCTCAGAAACACTCACACACAGATCCATCACCTGCTCAGAAACACTCACACACAGATCCATCACCTGCTCAGAAACACTCACACACAGATCCATCACCTCCTCAGAAACACACACAGATCCATCACCTGCTCAGAAACACTCACACACAGATCCATCACCTGCTCATAAACACACACACACAGATCCATCACCTGCTCAGAAACACTCACACACAGATCCATCACCTGCTCAGAAACACACACAGATCCATCACCTACTCAGAAACATTCACACACAGATCCATCACCTCCTCAGAAACACTCACACACAGATCCATCAACTCCTCAGAAACATTCACACACAGATCCATCACCTCCTCAGAAACACACACAGATCCATCACCTCCTCAGAAACATTCACACACAGATCCATCACCTCCTCAGGAACACACACAGATCCATCACCTGCTCATAAACACTCACACACAGATCCATCACCTGCTCAGAAACACACACAGATCCATCACCTGCTCAGAAACACTCACACACAGATCCATCACCTACTCAGAAGCACTCACACACAGTTCCATCACCTTTTCAGAAACACTCACACACAGATCCATCACCTCCTCAGAAACACTCACTCACAAATCCATCACCTTTTCAGAAACACTCACACACAGATCCGTCACCTCCTCAGAAACACTCACACACAGATCCGTCACCTCCTCAGAAACACTCACACACAGATCCATCACACCCTCAGAAACACTCACACACAGATCCATCACCTCCTCAGAAACACTCACACACAGATCCCTCACCTCCTCAGAAACACTCACACAGAGATCCATCACCTCCTCAGAAACACTCACACACAGATCCATCACTTACTCAGAAAAACTCACACACAAATCCATCACCTTTTCAGAAACACTCACACACAGATCCCTCACCTCCTCAGAAACACACACACACAGATCCATCACCTCCTCAGAAACACACACAGATCCATCACCTCCTCAGAAACACTCACACACAGTTCCGTCACCTCCTCAGAAAACTCAGACACGGATCCATCACCTCCTCAGAAACACTCACAAACAGATCCATCACCTCCTCAGAAACACTCACACACAGATCCATCACCTCCTCAGAAACACTCACAGACAGATCCCTCACCTCCTCAGAAACACTCACACACACATACATCACCTCCTCAGAAACACACACAGATCCATCACCTGCTCGTAAACACTCACACAGAGATCCATCACCTCCTCAGAAACACTCACACACAGATCCATCACCTCCTCAGAAACACACACAGTTCCATCACCTGCTCAGAAACATTCACACACAGATCCATCACCTCCTCAGAAACACACACCGATCCATCACCTGCTCATAAACACTCATACACAGATCCATCACCTCCTCAGAAACACTCACACACAGATCCATCACCTACTCAGAAACACTCACACACAGATCCATCACCTCCTCAGAAACACTCACACTCAGATCCATCACCTCCTCAGAAACACTCACACACAGATCCATCACCTCCTCAGAAATACTCACACTCCGATCCCTCACCTCCTCAGAAACACTCACACGCAGATCCCTCACCTCCTCAGAAACACACACACACAGATCCATCACCTCCTCAGAAATACTCACACTCCGATCCCTCACCTCCTCAGAAACACTCACACGCAGATCCCGCACCTCCTCAGAAACAAAGACACACAGATCCATCACCTCCTCAGAAACACTCACACATCGATCCCTCACCTCCTCAGAAACACTCACACACAGATCCGTCACCTCCTCAGAAACACTCACACACAGATCCATCACCTCCTCAGAAACACTCACACACAGATCCATCACCTCATCAGAAGCACTCACACACAGATCCATCACCTCCTCAGAAACACTCACTCACAGATCCATCACCTCCTCAGAAACACACACAGATCCATCACCTGCTCAGAAACACACACAGATCCATCACCTGCTCAGAAACACTCACACACAGTTCCATCACCTTTTCAGAAACTCTCATACACAGATTCATCAACTCCTCAGAAACACTCACTCACAAATCCATCACCTTTTCAGAAACACTCACACACAGATCCATCACCTCCTCAGAAACACTCACTCACAAATCCATCACCTTTTCAGAAACACTCACACACAGATCCGTCACCTCCTCAGAAACACTCACACACAGATCCATCACCTCCTCAGAAATACTCACACTCCGATCCCTCACCTCCTCAGAAACACTCACACGCAGATCCCTCACCTCCTCAGAAACACTCACACGCAGATCCCTCACCTCCTCAGAAACACACACACACAGATCCATCACCTCCTCAGAAACACTCACACAGAGATCCATCACCTCCTCTGAAAGACACACACACAGATCCATCACCTCCTCAGAAACAAAGACACACAGATCCATCACCTCCTCAGAAGCACTCACACACAGATCCATCACCTCCTCAGAAACACACACAGATCCATCACCTGCTCAGAAACACACACAGATCCATCACCTGCTCAGAAACATTCACACACAGATCCATCACCTACTCAGAAACACTCACACACAGATCCATCACTTCCTCAGAAACACGCACAGTTCCATCACCTGCTCAGAAACACTCACACACAGATCCATCAACTCCTCAGAAACATTCACACACAGATCCATCACCTGCTCAGAAACACACACACACAGATCCATCACTTCCTCAGAAACACGCACAGTTCCATCACCTGCTCAGAAACACTCACACACAGATCCATCAACTCCTCAGAAACATTCACACACAGATCCATCACCTCCTCAGAAACACACACACACAGATTCATCACCTCCTCAGAAACACTCACACACAGATTCATCAACTCCTCAGAAACCCGCATAGATCCATCATCTCCTCAGAAACACTCACACACAGATCCATCACCTCCTCAGAAATACTCACACTCAGATCCCTCGCCTCCTCAGAAACACTCACACACAGATCCATCACCTCCTCAGAGACACACACAGATCCATCACCTCCTCAGAAATACTCACACTCAGATCCCACACCTCCTCAGAAACACTCACACACAGATCCATCACCTCCTCAGAAACACTCACACACAGATCCATCACCTCCACAGAAATACTCCACTCAGATCCCTCATCTCCTCAGAAACACTCACACGCAGATCCCTCGCCTCCTCAGAAACACTCACACACAGATCCATCACCTCCTCAGAAACACTCACACACAGATCCATCACCTCCTCAGAAACACTCACACACAGATGCATAACCTCCTCCGAAACACTGACACACAGTTCCGTCACCACCTCAGAAACACTCACACACAGTTCCGTCACCTCCTCAGATACACTCACACACGGATCCATCACCTCCTCAGAAACACTCACAAACAGATCCATCACCTCCTCAGAAACACTCACACACAGATCCATCACCTCCTCAGAAACACTCACAGACAGATCCCTCACCTCCTCAGAAACACTCACACACACATACATCACCTCCTCAGAAACACACACAGATCCATCACCTGCTCGTAAACACACACACAGAGATCCATCACCTTTTCAGAAACACTCACACACAGATCCGTCACCTCCTCAGAAACACTCACACACAGATCCATCACCTCCTCAGAAATACTCACACTCCGATCCCTCACCTCCTCAGAAACACTCACACGCAGATCCCTCACCTCCTCAGAAACACTCACACGCAGATCCCTCACCTCCTCAGAAACACACACACACAGATCCATCACCTCCTCAGAAACACTCACACAGAGATCCATCACCTCCTCTGAAAGACACACACACAGATCCATCACCTCCTCAGAAACAAAGACACACAGATCCATCACCTCCTCAGAAGCACTCACACACAGATCCATCACCTCCTCAGAAACACACACAGATCCATCACCTGCTCAGAAACACACACAGATCCATCACCTGCTCAGAAACATTCACACATAGATCCATCACCTACTCAGAAACACTCACACACAGATCCATCACTTCCTCAGAAACACGCACAGTTCCATCACCTGCTCAGAAACACTCACACACAGATCCATCAACTCCTCAGAAACATTCACACACAGATCCATCACCTCCTCAGAAACACACACACACAGATCCATCACTTCCTCAGAAACACGCACAGTTCCATCACCTGCTCAGAAACACTCACACACAGATCCATCAACTCCTCAGAAACATTCACACACAGATCCATCACCTCCTCAGAAACACACACACACAGATTCATCACCTCCTCAGAAACACTCACACACAGATTCATCAACTCCTCAGAAACCCGCATAGATCCATCATCTCCTCAGAAACACTCACACACAGATCCATCACCTCCTCAGAAATACTCACACTCAGATCCCTCGCCTCCTCAGAAACACTCACACACAGATCCATCACCTCCTCAGAGACACACACAGATCCATCACCTCCTCAGAAATACTCACACTCAGATCCCACACCTCCTCAGAAACACTCACACACAGATCCATCACCTCCTCAGAAACACTCACACACAGATCCATCACCTCCACAGAAATACTCCACTCAGATCCCTCATCTCCTCAGAAACACTCACACGCAGATCCCTCGCCTCCTCAGAAACACTCACACACAGATCCATCACCTCCTCAGAAACACTCACACACAGATCCATCACCTCCTCAGAAACACTCACACACAGATGCATAACCTCCTCCGAAACACTGACACACAGTTCCGTCACCACCTCAGAAACACTCACACACAGTTCCGTCACCTCCTCAGATACACTCACACACGGATCCATCACCTCCTCAGAAACACTCACAAACAGATCCATCACCTCCTCAGAAACACTCACACACAGATCCATCACCTCCTCAGAAACACTCACAGACAGATCCCTCACCTCCTCAGAAACACTCACACACACATACATCACCTCCTCAGAAACACACACAGATCCATCACCTGCTCGTAAACACACACACAGAGATCCATCACCTCCTCAGAAACACTCACACACAGATCCATCACCTCCTCAGAAACACACACAGATCCATCACCTGCTCAGAAACATTCACACACAGATCCATCACCTCCTCAGAAACACACACCGATACATCACCTGCTCATAAACACTCATACACAGATCCATCACCTCCTCAGAAACACTCACACACAGATCCATCACCTCCTCAGAAACACTCACACACAGATCCATCACCTCCTCAGAAACACTCACACTCAGATCCATCACCTCCTCAGAAACACTCACACACAGATCCATCACCTCCTCAGAAATACTCACACTCCGATCCCTCACCTCCTCAGAAACACTCACACGCAGATCCCTCACCTCCTCAGAAACACACACACACAGATCCATCACCTCCTCAGAAAAACTCACACAGAGATCCATCACCTCCTCTGAAAGACACACACACAGATCCATCACCTCCTCAAAAACAAAGACACACAGATCCATCACCTCCTCAGAAACACTCACACATCGATCCCTCACCTCCTCAGAAACACTCACACACAGATCCGTCACCTCCTCAGAAACACTCACACACAGATCCATCACCTCCTCAGAAACACTCACACACAGATTCATCACCTCCTCAGAAAAACATACACACAGATCCATCACCTGCTCAGAAACACACTCAGATCCATCACCTGCTCAGAAACACTCACACACAGATCCATCACCTACTCAGAAACACTCACACACAGATCCATCACCTCCTCAGAAACAATCACACACAGATCCATCAACTACTCAGAAACACTCACACACAGATCCATCAACTACTCAGAAACACTCACACACAGATCCATCACCTCCTCAGAACCACACACAGATCCATCACCTGCTCAGAAACACTCACACACAGATCCATCACCTGCTCAGAAACACACACAGATCCATCACCTGCTCAGAAACACTCACACACAGATCCATCACCTGCTCAGAAACACTCACACACAGATCCATCACCTGCTCAGAAACACACACAGATCCATCACCTCCTCAGAAACACTCACACACAGATCCATCACCTCCTCAGAAACACTCACACACAGATCCATCACCTCCTCAGGAACACACACAGATCCATCACCTGCTCAGAAACATTCACACTCAGATCCATCACCTCCTCAGAAACACACACACACAGATCCATCACCTGCTCAGAAACACACACAGATCCATCACCTCCTCAGAAACACTCACACACAGATCCATCACCTCCTCAGAAACACTCACACACAGATCCATCACCTCCTCAGAAACACTCACACACAGATCCATCAACTCCTCAGAAACACTCACACAGAGATCCATCACCTCCTCTGAAAGACACACACACAGATCCATCAACTCCTCAGAAACAAAGACACACAGATCCATCACCTCCTCAGAAGCACTCACACACAGATCCATCACCTCCTCAGAAACACACACAGATCCATCACCTGCTCAGAAACACACACAGATCCATCACCTGCTCAGAAACATTCACACACAGATCCATCACCTACTCAGAAACACACACACACAGATCCATCACTTCCTCAGAAACACGCACAGTTCCATCACCTGCTCAGAAACACTCACACACAGATCCATCAACTCCTCAGAAACATTCACACACAGATCCATCACCTCCTCAGAAACACACACACACAGATCCATCACTTCCTCAGAAACACGCACAGTTCCATCACCTGCTCAGAAACACTCACACACAGATCCATCAACTCCTCAGAAACATTCACACACAGATCCATCACCTCCTCAGAAACACACACACACATATTCATCACCTCCTCAGAAACACTCACACACAGATTCATCAACTCCTCAGAAACCCGCATAGATCCATCATCTCCTCAGAAACACTCACACACAGATCCATCACCTCCTCAGAGACACACACAGATCCATCACCTCCTCAGAAATACTCACACTCAGATCCCTCGCCTCCTCAGAAACACTCACACACAGATCCATCACCTCCTCAGAGACACACACAGATCCATCACCTCCTCAGAAATACTCACACTCAGATCCCTCACCTCCTCAGAAACACTCACACACAGATCCATCACCTCCTCAGAAACACTCACACACAGATCCATCAGCTCCACAGAAATACTCCACTCAGATCCCTCATCTCCTCAGAAACACTCACACGCAGATCCCTCGCCTCCTCAGATACACTCACACACAGATCCATCACCTCCTCAGAAACACTCACACACAGATCCATCACCTCCTCAGAAACACTCACACACAGATGCATAACCTCCTCCGAAACACTGACACACAGTTCCGTCACCACCTCAGAAACACTCACACACAGTTCCGTCACCTCCTCAGATACACTCACACACGGATCCATCACCTCCTCAGAAACACTCACAAACAGATCCATCACCTCCTCAGAAACACTCACACACAGATCCATCACCTCCTCAGAAACACTCACAGACAGATCCCTCACCTCCTCAGAAACACTCACACACACATACATCACCTCCTCAGAAACACACACAGATCCATCACCTGCTCGTAAACACTCACACAGAGATCCATCACCTCCTCAGAAACACTCACACACAGATCCATCACCTCCTCAGAAACACACACAGATCCATCACCTGCTCAGAAACATTCACACACAGATCCATCACCTGCTCAGAAACACACACCGATACATCACCTGCTCATAAACACTCATACACATATCCATCACCTCCTCAGAAACACTCACACACAGATCCATCACCTCCTCAGAAACACTCACACACAGATCCATCACCTCCTCAGAAACACTCACACACAGATCCATCACCTCCTCAGAAACACTCACACTCAGATCCATCACCTCCTCAGAAACACTCACACACAGATCCATCACCTCCTCAGAAATACTCACACTCCGATCCCTCACCTCCTCAGAAACACTCACACGCAGATCCCTCACCTCCTCAGAAACACACACACACAGATCCATCACCTCCTCAGAAACACTCACACAGAGATCCATCACCTCCTCTGAAAGACACACACACAGATCCATCACCTCCTCAAAAGCAAAGACACACAGATCCATCACCTCCTCAGAAACACTCACACATCGATCCCTCACCTCCTCAGAAACACTCACACACAGATCCGTCACCTCCTCAGAAACACTCACACACAGATCCATCACCTCCTCAGAAACACTCACACACAGATCCATCACCTCCTCAGAAGCACTCACACACAGATCCATCACCTCCTCAGAAAAACACACACACAGATCCATCACCTGCTCAGAAACACACTCAGATCCATCACCTGCTCAGAAAGACTCACACACAGATCCATCACCTACTCAGAAACACTCACACACAGATCCATCACCTGCTCAGAAACACTCACACACAGATCCATCACCTCCTCAGAAACACTCACACTCAGATCCATCACCTCCTCAGGAACACACACAGATCCATCACC
Source organism: Hemitrygon akajei (assembly GCF_048418815.1). Classification (NCBI taxonomy): domain Eukaryota; kingdom Metazoa; phylum Chordata; class Chondrichthyes; order Myliobatiformes; family Dasyatidae; genus Hemitrygon; species Hemitrygon akajei. The sequence continues at coordinate 97,559,457 of NC_133130.1, read as the reverse complement.
TCCTCAGAAACACACACAGATCCATCACCTCCTCAGAAACACTCACACACAGATCCATCACCTCCTCAGAAACACTCACACACAGATCCATCACCTCCTCAGGAACACACACAGATCCATCATCTGCTCAGAAACATTCACACTCAGATCCATCACCTCCTCAGAAACACACACAGATCCATCAACTCCTCAGAAACATTCACACACAGATCCATCAACTCCTCAGAAACACTCACACACAGATCCATCACCTCCTCAGAAACACACACAGATCCATCACCTCCTCAGAAACACTCACACACAGATCCATCACCTCCTCAGAAACACTCACACACAGATCCATCACCTCCTCAGGAACACACACAGATCCATCACCTGCTCAGAAACATTCACACTCAGATCCATCACCTCCTCAGAAACACACACAGATCCATCAACTCCTCAGAAACATTCACACACAGATCCATCACCTCCTCAGAAACACACACAGATCCATCACCTGCTCATAAACACTCACACACAGATCCATCACCTGCTCATAAACACTCACACACAGATCCATCACCTGCTCAGAAACACTCACACACAGATCCATCACCTCCTCAGAAACACACACAGATCCATCACCTGCTCAGAAACACTCACACACAGATCCATCACCTGCTCATAAACACTCACACACAGATCCATCACCTGCTCAGAAACACTCACACACAGATCCATCACCTGCTCAGAAACACTCACACACAGATCCATCACCTGCTCAGAAACACTCACACACAGATCCATCACCTGCTCAGAAACACTCACACACAGATCCATCACCTCCTCAGAAACACACACAGATCCATCACCTGCTCAGAAACACTCACACACAGATCCATCACCTGCTCATAAACACACACACACAGATCCATCACCTGCTCAGAAACACTCACACACAGATCCATCACCTGCTCAGAAACACACACAGATCCATCACCTACTCAGAAACATTCACACACAGATCCATCACCTCCTCAGAAACACTCACACACAGATCCATCAACTCCTCAGAAACATTCACACACAGATCCATCACCTCCTCAGAAACACACACAGATCCATCACCTCCTCAGAAACATTCACACACAGATCCATCACCTCCTCAGGAACACACACAGATCCATCACCTGCTCATAAACACTCACACACAGATCCATCACCTGCTCAGAAACACACACAGATCCATCACCTGCTCAGAAACACTCACACACAGATCCATCACCTACTCAGAAGCACTCACACACAGTTCCATCACCTTTTCAGAAACACTCACACACAGATCCATCACCTCCTCAGAAACACTCACTCACAAATCCATCACCTTTTCAGAAACACTCACACACAGATCCGTCACCTCCTCAGAAACACTCACACACAGATCCGTCACCTCCTCAGAAACACTCACACACAGATCCATCACACCCTCAGAAACACTCACACACAGATCCATCACCTCCTCAGAAACACTCACACACAGATCCCTCACCTCCTCAGAAACACTCACACAGAGATCCATCACCTCCTCAGAAACACTCACACACAGATCCATCACTTACTCAGAAAAACTCACACACAAATCCATCACCTTTTCAGAAACACTCACACACAGATCCCTCACCTCCTCAGAAACACACACACACAGATCCATCACCTCCTCAGAAACACACACAGATCCATCACCTCCTCAGAAACACTCACACACAGTTCCGTCACCTCCTCAGAAAACTCAGACACGGATCCATCACCTCCTCAGAAACACTCACAAACAGATCCATCACCTCCTCAGAAACACTCACACACAGATCCATCACCTCCTCAGAAACACTCACAGACAGATCCCTCACCTCCTCAGAAACACTCACACACACATACATCACCTCCTCAGAAACACACACAGATCCATCACCTGCTCGTAAACACTCACACAGAGATCCATCACCTCCTCAGAAACACTCACACACAGATCCATCACCTCCTCAGAAACACACACAGTTCCATCACCTGCTCAGAAACATTCACACACAGATCCATCACCTCCTCAGAAACACACACCGATCCATCACCTGCTCATAAACACTCATACACAGATCCATCACCTCCTCAGAAACACTCACACACAGATCCATCACCTACTCAGAAACACTCACACACAGATCCATCACCTCCTCAGAAACACTCACACTCAGATCCATCACCTCCTCAGAAACACTCACACACAGATCCATCACCTCCTCAGAAATACTCACACTCCGATCCCTCACCTCCTCAGAAACACTCACACGCAGATCCCTCACCTCCTCAGAAACACACACACACAGATCCATCACCTCCTCAGAAATACTCACACTCCGATCCCTCACCTCCTCAGAAACACTCACACGCAGATCCCGCACCTCCTCAGAAACAAAGACACACAGATCCATCACCTCCTCAGAAACACTCACACATCGATCCCTCACCTCCTCAGAAACACTCACACACAGATCCGTCACCTCCTCAGAAACACTCACACACAGATCCATCACCTCCTCAGAAACACTCACACACAGATCCATCACCTCATCAGAAGCACTCACACACAGATCCATCACCTCCTCAGAAACACTCACTCACAGATCCATCACCTCCTCAGAAACACACACAGATCCATCACCTGCTCAGAAACACACACAGATCCATCACCTGCTCAGAAACACTCACACACAGTTCCATCACCTTTTCAGAAACTCTCATACACAGATTCATCAACTCCTCAGAAACACTCACTCACAAATCCATCACCTTTTCAGAAACACTCACACACAGATCCATCACCTCCTCAGAAACACTCACTCACAAATCCATCACCTTTTCAGAAACACTCACACACAGATCCGTCACCTCCTCAGAAACACTCACACACAGATCCATCACCTCCTCAGAAATACTCACACTCCGATCCCTCACCTCCTCAGAAACACTCACACGCAGATCCCTCACCTCCTCAGAAACACTCACACGCAGATCCCTCACCTCCTCAGAAACACACACACACAGATCCATCACCTCCTCAGAAACACTCACACAGAGATCCATCACCTCCTCTGAAAGACACACACACAGATCCATCACCTCCTCAGAAACAAAGACACACAGATCCATCACCTCCTCAGAAGCACTCACACACAGATCCATCACCTCCTCAGAAACACACACAGATCCATCACCTGCTCAGAAACACACACAGATCCATCACCTGCTCAGAAACATTCACACACAGATCCATCACCTACTCAGAAACACTCACACACAGATCCATCACTTCCTCAGAAACACGCACAGTTCCATCACCTGCTCAGAAACACTCACACACAGATCCATCAACTCCTCAGAAACATTCACACACAGATCCATCACCTGCTCAGAAACACACACACACAGATCCATCACTTCCTCAGAAACACGCACAGTTCCATCACCTGCTCAGAAACACTCACACACAGATCCATCAACTCCTCAGAAACATTCACACACAGATCCATCACCTCCTCAGAAACACTCACACACAGATTCATCAACTCCTCAGAAACCCGCATAGATCCATCATCTCCTCAGAAACACTCACACACAGATCCATCACCTCCTCAGAAATACTCACACTCAGATCCCTCGCCTCCTCAGAAACACTCACACACAGATCCATCACCTCCTCAGAGACACACACAGATCCATCACCTCCTCAGAAATACTCACACTCAGATCCCACACCTCCTCAGAAACACTCACACACAGATCCATCACCTCCTCAGAAACACTCACACACAGATCCATCACCTCCACAGAAATACTCCACTCAGATCCCTCATCTCCTCAGAAACACTCACACGCAGATCCCTCGCCTCCTCAGAAACACTCACACACAGATCCATCACCTCCTCAGAAACACTCACACACAGATCCATCACCTCCTCAGAAACACTCACACACAGATGCATAACCTCCTCCGAAACACTGACACACAGTTCCGTCACCACCTCAGAAACACTCACACACAGTTCCGTCACCTCCTCAGATACACTCACACACGGATCCATCACCTCCTCAGAAACACTCACAAACAGATCCATCACCTCCTCAGAAACACTCACACACAGATCCATCACCTCCTCAGAAACACTCACAGACAGATCCCTCACCTCCTCAGAAACACTCACACACACATACATCACCTCCTCAGAAACACACACAGATCCATCACCTGCTCGTAAACACACACACAGAGATCCATCACCTTTTCAGAAACACTCACACACAGATCCGTCACCTCCTCAGAAACACTCACACACAGATCCATCACCTCCTCAGAAATACTCACACTCCGATCCCTCACCTCCTCAGAAACACTCACACGCAGATCCCTCACCTCCTCAGAAACACTCACACGCAGATCCCTCACCTCCTCAGAAACACACACACACAGATCCATCACCTCCTCAGAAACACTCACACAGAGATCCATCACCTCCTCTGAAAGACACACACACAGATCCATCACCTCCTCAGAAACAAAGACACACAGATCCATCACCTCCTCAGAAGCACTCACACACAGATCCATCACCTCCTCAGAAACACACACAGATCCATCACCTGCTCAGAAACACACACAGATCCATCACCTGCTCAGAAACATTCACACATAGATCCATCACCTACTCAGAAACACTCACACACAGATCCATCACTTCCTCAGAAACACGCACAGTTCCATCACCTGCTCAGAAACACTCACACACAGATCCATCAACTCCTCAGAAACATTCACACACAGATCCATCACCTCCTCAGAAACACACACACACAGATCCATCACTTCCTCAGAAACACGCACAGTTCCATCACCTGCTCAGAAACACTCACACACAGATCCATCAACTCCTCAGAAACATTCACACACAGATCCATCACCTCCTCAGAAACACACACACACAGATTCATCACCTCCTCAGAAACACTCACACACAGATTCATCAACTCCTCAGAAACCCGCATAGATCCATCATCTCCTCAGAAACACTCACACACAGATCCATCACCTCCTCAGAAATACTCACACTCAGATCCCTCGCCTCCTCAGAAACACTCACACACAGATCCATCACCTCCTCAGAGACACACACAGATCCATCACCTCCTCAGAAATACTCACACTCAGATCCCACACCTCCTCAGAAACACTCACACACAGATCCATCACCTCCTCAGAAACACTCACACACAGATCCATCACCTCCACAGAAATACTCCACTCAGATCCCTCATCTCCTCAGAAACACTCACACGCAGATCCCTCGCCTCCTCAGAAACACTCACACACAGATCCATCACCTCCTCAGAAACACTCACACACAGATCCATCACCTCCTCAGAAACACTCACACACAGATGCATAACCTCCTCCGAAACACTGACACACAGTTCCGTCACCACCTCAGAAACACTCACACACAGTTCCGTCACCTCCTCAGATACACTCACACACGGATCCATCACCTCCTCAGAAACACTCACAAACAGATCCATCACCTCCTCAGAAACACTCACACACAGATCCATCACCTCCTCAGAAACACTCACAGACAGATCCCTCACCTCCTCAGAAACACTCACACACACATACATCACCTCCTCAGAAACACACACAGATCCATCACCTGCTCGTAAACACACACACAGAGATCCATCACCTCCTCAGAAACACTCACACACAGATCCATCACCTCCTCAGAAACACACACAGATCCATCACCTGCTCAGAAACATTCACACACAGATCCATCACCTCCTCAGAAACACACACCGATACATCACCTGCTCATAAACACTCATACACAGATCCATCACCTCCTCAGAAACACTCACACACAGATCCATCACCTCCTCAGAAACACTCACACACAGATCCATCACCTCCTCAGAAACACTCACACTCAGATCCATCACCTCCTCAGAAACACTCACACACAGATCCATCACCTCCTCAGAAATACTCACACTCCGATCCCTCACCTCCTCAGAAACACTCACACGCAGATCCCTCACCTCCTCAGAAACACACACACACAGATCCATCACCTCCTCAGAAAAACTCACACAGAGATCCATCACCTCCTCTGAAAGACACACACACAGATCCATCACCTCCTCAAAAACAAAGACACACAGATCCATCACCTCCTCAGAAACACTCACACATCGATCCCTCACCTCCTCAGAAACACTCACACACAGATCCGTCACCTCCTCAGAAACACTCACACACAGATCCATCACCTCCTCAGAAACACTCACACACAGATTCATCACCTCCTCAGAAAAACATACACACAGATCCATCACCTGCTCAGAAACACACTCAGATCCATCACCTGCTCAGAAACACTCACACACAGATCCATCACCTACTCAGAAACACTCACACACAGATCCATCACCTCCTCAGAAACAATCACACACAGATCCATCAACTACTCAGAAACACTCACACACAGATCCATCAACTACTCAGAAACACTCACACACAGATCCATCACCTCCTCAGAACCACACACAGATCCATCACCTGCTCAGAAACACTCACACACAGATCCATCACCTGCTCAGAAACACACACAGATCCATCACCTGCTCAGAAACACTCACACACAGATCCATCACCTGCTCAGAAACACTCACACACAGATCCATCACCTGCTCAGAAACACACACAGATCCATCACCTCCTCAGAAACACTCACACACAGATCCATCACCTCCTCAGAAACACTCACACACAGATCCATCACCTCCTCAGGAACACACACAGATCCATCACCTGCTCAGAAACATTCACACTCAGATCCATCACCTCCTCAGAAACACACACACACAGATCCATCACCTGCTCAGAAACACACACAGATCCATCACCTCCTCAGAAACACTCACACACAGATCCATCACCTCCTCAGAAACACTCACACACAGATCCATCACCTCCTCAGAAACACTCACACACAGATCCATCAACTCCTCAGAAACATTCACACACAGATCCATCACCTCCTCAGAAACACACACAGATCCATCACCTGCTCAGAAACACTCACACACAGATCCATCACCTGCTCAGAAACACTCACACACAGATCCATCACCTGCTCATAAACACTCACACACAGATCCATCACCTGCTCATAAACACTCACACACAGATCCATCACCTGCTCATAAACACTCACACACAGATCCATCACCTGCTCAGAAACACTCACACACAGATCCATCACCTGCTCAGAAACACTCACACACAGATCCATCACCTGCTCATAAACACTCACACACAGATCCATCACCTGCTCAGAAACACTCACACACAGATCCATCACCTCCTCAGAAACACACACAGATCCATCACCTACTCAGAAACACTCACACACAGATCCATCACTTCCTCAGAAACACGCACAGTTCCATCACCTGCTCAGAAACACTCACACACAGATCCATCAACTCCTCAGAAACATTCACACACAGATCCATCACCTCCTCAGAAACACACACACACAGATCCATCACTTCCTCAGAAACACGCACAGTTCCATCACCTGCTCAGAAACACTCACACACAGATCCATCAACTCCTCAGAAACATTCACACACAGATCCATCACCTCCTCAGAAACACACACACACAGATTCATCACCTCCTCAGAAACACTCACACACAGATTCATCAACTCCTCAGAAACCCGCATAGATCCATCATCTCCTCAGAAACACTCACACACAGATCCATCACCTCCTCAGAAATACTCACACTCAGATCCCTCGCCTCCTCAGAAACACTCACACACAGATCCATCACCTCCTCAGAGACACACACAGATCCATCACCTCCTCAGAAATACTCACACTCAGATCCCACACCTCCTCAGAAACACTCACACACAGATCCATCACCTCCTCAGAAACACTCACACACAGATCCATCACCTCCACAGAAATACTCCACTCAGATCCCTCATCTCCTCAGAAACACTCACACGCAGATCCCTCGCCTCCTCAGAAACACTCACACACAGATCCATCACCTCCTCAGAAACACTCACACACAGATCCATCACCTCCTCAGAAACACTCACACACAGATGCATAACCTCCTCCGAAACACTGACACACAGTTCCGTCACCACCTCAGAAACACTCACACACAGTTCCGTCACCTCCTCAGATACACTCACACACGGATCCATCACCTCCTCAGAAACACTCACAAACAGATCCATCACCTCCTCAGAAACACTCACACACAGATCCATCACCTCCTCAGAAACACTCACAGACAGATCCCTCACCTCCTCAGAAACACTCACACACACATACATCACCTCCTCAGAAACACACACAGATCCATCACCTGCTCGTAAACACACACACAGAGATCCATCACCTCCTCAGAAACACTCACACACAGATCCATCACCTCCTCAGAAACACACACAGATCCATCACCTGCTCAGAAACATTCACACACAGATCCATCACCTCCTCAGAAACACACACCGATACATCACCTGCTCATAAACACTCATACACAGATCCATCACCTCCTCAGAAACACTCACACACAGATCCATCACCTCCTCAGAAACACTCACACACAGATCCATCACCTCCTCAGAAACACTCACACTCAGATCCATCACCTCCTCAGAAACACTCACACACAGATCCATCACCTCCTCAGAAATACTCACACTCCGATCCCTCACCTCCTCAGAAACACTCACACGCAGATCCCTCACCTCCTCAGAAACACACACACACAGATCCATCACCTCCTCAGAAAAACTCACACAGAGATCCATCACCTCCTCTGAAAGACACACACACAGATCCATCACCTCCTCAAAAACAAAGACACACAGATCCATCACCTCCTCAGAAACACTCACACATCGATCCCTCACCTCCTCAGAAACACTCACACACAGATCCGTCACCTCCTCAGAAACACTCACACACAGATCCATCACCTCCTCAGAAACACTCACACACAGATCCATCACCTCCTCAGAAAAACATACACACAGATCCATCACCTGCTCAGAAACACACTCAGATCCATCACCTGCTCAGAAACACTCACACACAGATCCATCACCTACTCAGAAACACTCACACACAGATCCATCACCTCCTCAGAAACAATCACACACAGATCCATCAACTACTCAGAAACACTCACACACAGATCCATCAACTACTCAGAAACACTCACACACAGATCCATCACCTCCTCAGAACCACACACAGATCCATCACCTGCTCAGAAACACTCACACACAGATCCATCACCTGCTCAGAAACACACACAGATCCATCACCTGCTCAGAAACACTCACACACAGATCCATCACCTGCTCAGAAACACTCACACACAGATCCATCACCTGCTCAGAAACACACACAGATCCATCACCTCCTCAGAAACACTCACACACAGATCCATCACCTCCTCAGAAACACTCACACACAGATCCATCACCTCCTCAGGAACACACACAGATCCATCACCTGCTCAGAAACATTCACACTCAGATCCATCACCTCCTCAGAAACACACACACACAGATCCATCACCTGCTCAGAAACACACACAGATCCATCACCTCCTCAGAAACACTCACACACAGATCCATCACCTCCTCAGAAACACTCACACACAGATCCATCACCTCCTCAGAAACACTCACACACAGATCCATCAACTCCTCAGAAACATTCACACACAGATCCATCACCTCCTCAGAAACACACACAGATCCATCACCTGCTCAGAAACACTCACACACAGATCCATCACCTGCTCAGAAACACTCACACACAGATCCATCACCTGCTCATAAACACTCACACACAGATCCATCACCTGCTCATAAACACTCACACACAGATCCATCACCTGCTCATAAACACTCACACACAGATCCATCACCTGCTCAGAAACACTCACACACAGATCCATCACCTGCTCAGAAACACTCACACACAGATCCATCACCTGCTCATAAACACTCACACACAGATCCATCACCTGCTCAGAAACACTCACACACAGATCCATCACCTCCTCAGAAACACACACAGATCCATCACCTACTCAGAAACACTCACACACAGATCCATCAACTCCTCAGAAACATTCACACACAGATCCATCACCTCCTCAGAAACACACACAGATCCATCACCTCCTCAGAAACATTCACACACAGATCCATCACCTCCTCAGGAACACACACAGATCCATCACCTGCTCATAAACACTCACACACAGATCCATCACCTGCTCAGAAACACACACAGATCCATCACCTGCTCAGAAACACTCACACACAGATCCATCACCTCCTCAGAAACACTCACACGCAGATCCCTCACCTCCTCAGAAACACACACACACAGATCCATCACCTCCTGAGAAATACTCACACTCCGATCCCTCACCTCCTCAGAAACACTCACACGCAGATCCCGCACCTCCTCAGAAACAAAGACACACAGATCCATCACCTCCTCAGAAACACTCACACATCGATCCCTCACCTCCTCAGAAACACTCACACACAGATCCGTCACCTCCTCAGAAACACTCACACACAGATCCATCACCTCCTCAGAAACACTCACACACAGATCCATCACCTCATCAGAAGCACTCACACACAGATCCATCACCTCCTCAGAAACACTCACTCACAGATCCATCACCTCCTCAGAAACACACACAGATCCATCACCTGCTCAGAAACACACACAGATCCATCACCTGCTCAGAAACACTCACACACAGATCCATCACCTACTCAGAAGCACTCACACACAGTTCCATCATCTTTTCAGAAACTCTCATACACAGATTCATCAACTCCTCAGAAACACTCACTCACAAATCCATCACCTTTTCAGAAACACTCACACACAGATCCATCACCGCCTCAGAAACACTCACTCACAAATCCATCACCTTATCAGAAACGCTCACACACAGATCCGTCACCTCCTCAGAAACACTCACACACAGATCCATCACCTCCTCAGAAATACTCACACTCCGATCCCTCACCTCCTCAGAAACACTCACACGCAGATCCCTCACCTCCTCAGAAACACACACACACAGATCCATCACCTCCTCAGAAACACTCACACAGAGATCCATCACCTCCTCTTAAAGACACACACACAGATCCATCACCTCCTCAGAAACAAAGACACACAGATCCATCACCTCCTCAGAAGCACTCACACACAGATCCATCACCTCCTCAGAAACACACACAGATCCATCACCTGCTCAGAAACATTCACACACAGATCCATCACCTACTCAGAAACACTCACACACAGATCCATCACTTCCTCAGAAACACGCACAGTTCCATCACCTGCTCAGAAACACTCACACACAGATCCATCAACTCCTCAGAAACATTCACACACAGATCCATCACCTCCTCAGAAACACACACACACAGATCCATCACTTCCTCAGAAACACGCACAGTTCCATCACCTGCTCAGAAACACTCACACACAGATCCATCAACTCCTCAGAAACATTCACACACAGATCCATCACCTCCTCAGAAACACACACACACAGATTCATCACCTCCTCAGAAACACTCACACACAGATTCATCAACTCCTCAGAAACCCGCATAGATCCATCATCTCCTCAGAAACACTCACACACAGATCCATCACCTCCTCAGAAATACTCACACTCAGATCCCTCGCCTCCTCAGAAACACTCACACACAGATCCATCACCTCCTCAGAGACACACACAGATCCATCACCTCCTCAGAAATACTCACACTCAGATCCCTCACCTCCTCAGAAACACTCACACACAGATCCATCACCTTCTCAGAAACACTCACACACAGATCCATCACCTCCACAGAAATACTCCACTCAGATCCCTCATCTCCTCAGAAACACTCACACGCAGATCCCTCGCCTCCTCAGAAACACTCACACACAGATCCATCACCTCCTCAGAAACACTCACACACAGATCCATCACCTCCTCAGAAACACTCACACACAGATGCATAACCTCCTCCGAAACACTGACACACAGTTCCGTCACCACCTCAGAAACACTCACACACAGTTCCGTCACCTCCTCAGATACACTCACACACGGATCCATCACCTCCTCAGAAACACTCACAAACAGATCCATCACCTCCTCAGAAACACTCACACACAGATCCATCACCTCCTCAGAAACACTCACAGACAGATCCCTCACCTCCTCAGAAACACTCACACACACATACATCACCTCCTCAGAAACACACACAGATCCATCACCTGCTCGTAAACACTCACACAGAGATCCATCACCTCCTCAGAAACACTCACACACAGATCCATCACCTCCTCAGAAACACACACAGATCCATCACCTGCTCAGAAACATTCACACACAGATCCATCACCTCCTCAGAAACACACACCGATACATCACCTGCTCATAAACACTCATACACAGATCCTTCACCTCCTCAGAAACACTCACACACAGATCCATCACCTCCTCAGAAACACTCACACACAGATCCATCACCTCCTCAGAAACACTCACACTCAGATCCATCACCTCCTCAGAAACACTCACACACAGATCCATCACCTCCTCAGAAATACTCACACTCCGATCCCTAACCTCCTCAGAAACACTCACACGCAGATCCCTCACCTCCTCAGAAACACACACACACAGATCCATCACCTCCTCAGAAACACTCACACAGAGATCCATCACCTCCTCTGAAAGACACACACACAGATCCATCACCTCCTCAAAAACAAAGACACACAGATCCATCACCTCCTCAGAAACACTCACACATCGATCCCTCACCTCCTCAGAAACACTCACACACAGATCCGTCACCTCCTCAGAAACACTCACACACAGATCCATCACCTCCTCAGAAACACTCACACACAGATCCATCACCTCCTCAGAAGCACTCACACACAGATCCATCACCTCCTCAGAAAAACACACACACAGATCCATCACCTGCTCAGAAACACACTCAGATCCATCACCTGCTCAGAAACACTCACACACAGATCCATCACCTGCTCAGAAACACTCACACACAGATCCATCACCTGCTCAGAAACACACACAGATCCATCACCTCCTCAGAAACACTCACACACAGATCCATCACCTCCTCAGAAACACTCACACACAGATCCATCACCTCCTCAGGAACACACACAGATCCATCACCTGCTCAGAAACATTCACACTCAGATCCATCACCTCCTCAGAAACACACACAGATCCATCTACTCCTCAGAAACATTCACACACAGATCCATCACCTCCTCAGAAACACACACAGATCCATCACCTGCTCATAAACACTCACACACAGATCCATCACCTGCTCAGAAACACTCACACACAGATCCATCACCTGCTCATAAACACTCACACACAGATCCATCACCTGCTCATAAACACTCACACACAGATCCATCACCTCCTCAGAAACACTCACACACAGATCCATCACCTCCTCAGAAACACACACAGATCCATCACCTCCTCAGAAACACACACAGATCCATCTACTCCTCAGAAACATTCACACACAGATCCATCACCTCCTCAGAAACACACACAGATCCATCACCTGCTCATAAACACTCACACACAGATCCATCACCTGCTCAGAAAAACTCACACACAGATCCATCACCTGCTCAGAAACACTCACACACAGATCCATCACCTGCTCAGAAACACACACAGATCCATCACCTACTCAGAAACACTCACACACAGATCCATCAACTCCTCAGAAACATTCACACACAGATCCATCACCTCCTCAGAAACACACACTGATCCATCACCTCCTCAGAAACATTCACACACAGATCCATCACCTCCTCAGAAACACACACTGATCCATCACCTCCTCAGAAACATTCACACACAGATCCATCACCTCCTCAGAAACACACACAGATCCATCACCTGCTCAGAAACACTCACACACAGTTCCATCACCTTTTCAGAAACACTCATACAGAGATTCATCAACTCCTCAGAAACTCTCACTCACAAATCCATCACCTTTTCAGAAACACTCACACACAGATCCATCACCTCCTCAGAAACACTCACTCACAAATCCATCACCTTTTCAGAAACACTCACACACAGATCCGTCACCTCCTCAGAAACACTCACACACAGATCCGTCACCTCCTCAGAAACACTCACACACAGATCCATCACCCCCTCAGAAACACTCACACACAGATCCATCACCTCCTCAGAAACACTCACACACAGATCCCTCACCTCCTCAGAAACACTCACACAGAGATCCATCACCTCCTCAGAAACACTCACACACAGATCCATCACTTACTCAGAAAAACTCACACACAAATCCATCACCTTTTCAGAAACACTCACACACAGATCCCTCACCTCCTCAGAAACACTCACACACAGATCCATCACCTCCTCAGTAACACACACAGATCCATCACCTCCTCAGAAACACTCACACACAGATCTGTCACCTCCTCAGAACCACTCACTCACAGATCCATCACCTCCTCAGAAACACTCACACACAGATTCATCACCTCCTCAGAAACACTCACACACAGATGCATAACCTCCTCAGAAACACTCACACACAGATCCGTCACCTCCTCAGAAACACTCACACACAGATCCATCACCTCCTCAGAAACACTCACACACAGATCCATCACCTCCTCAGAAACATTCACACATAGATCCATCACCTCCTCAGAAACACACACAGATCCATCACCTCCTCAGAAACACTCACACACAGATCCATCACCTCCTCAGAAACACACACAGATCCATCACCCCTTCAGAAACACTCACTCACAGATCCATCACCTCCTCAGAAACACTCACACACAAATCCATCACCTCCTCAGAAACACTCACACACAGATCCATTACCTCCTCAGAAAGACTCACACACTGGTCCGTCACCTCCTCAGAAACACTCACACACAGATCCATCACCTTCCCAGAAGCACTCACACACAGATCCATCACCTCCTCAGAAACACTCACTCACAGATCCATCACCTCCTCAGAAACACACACAGATCCATCCCCTGCTCAGAAACACACACAGATCCATCACCTGCTCAGAAACACACACACACAGATCCATCACCTCCTCAGAAACACTCACACAGAGATCCATCACCTCCTCAGAAACACTCACACACAGATCCATCACCTCCTCAGAAACACTCACACACAGATCCATCACCTCCTCAGAAACACTCACACTCCGATCCCTCACCTCCTCAGAAACACTCACACGCAGATCCCTCACCTCCTCAGAAACACTCACACAGAAATCCATCACCTCCTCTGAAAGACACACACACAGATCCATCACCTCCTCTGAAACAAAGACACACAGATCCATCACCCGCTCAGAAACACTCACACATCGATCCCTCACCTCCTCAGAAACACTCACACACAGATCCATCACCTCCTCAGAAACACACACAGATCCATCACCTGCTCAGAAACATTCACACACAGATCCATCACCTCCTCAGAAACACACACCGATCCATCACCTGCTCATAAACACTCATACACAGATCCATCACCTCCTCAGAAACACTCACACACAGATCCATCACCTGCTCAGAAACACTCACACTCAGATCCATCACCTCCTCAGAAACACTCACACACAGATCCATCACCTCCTCAGAAACACTCACACACAGATCCATGACCTCCTCAGAAACACTCACACTCCGATCCCTCACCTCCTCAGAAACACTCACAGATCCATCACCTGCTCAGAAACACACACAGATCCATCACCTGCTCGGAAACACTCACACAGATCCATCACCTCCTCAGAAACACTCACACACAGATCCATCACCTCCTCAGAAGCACTCACACACAGATCCATCACCTGCTCAGAAACACACACAGATCCATCACCTGCTCGGAAACACTCACACAGATCCATCACCTCCTCAGAAACACTCACACACAGATCCATCACCTCCTCAGAAGCACTCACACACAGATCCATCACCTCCTCAGAAACACACACAGATCCATCACCTCCTCAGAAGCACTCACACACAGATCCATCACCTGCTCAGAAACACACACAGATCCATCACCTGCTCAGAAACACACACAGATCCATCACCTCCTCAGAAACACTCACACACAGATGCATAACCTCCTCCGAAACACACACAGATCCATCACCTCCTCAGAAACACTCACACACAGATGCATAACCTCCTCCGAAACACTGACACACAGATCCCTCACCTCCTCAGAAACACTCACACACACATACATCACCTCCTCAGAAACACACACAGATCCATCAACTGCTCGTAAACACTCACACAGAGATCCATCACCTACTCAGAAACACTCACACACAGATACATCACCTCCTCAGAAACACACACAGATCCATCACCTGCTCAGTAACATTCACACACAGATCCATCACCTCCTCAGAAACACACACCGATCCATCACCTGCTCATAAACACTCATAAACATATCCATCACCTCCTCAGAAACACTCACACACAGATCCATCACCTCCTCAGAAACACTCACACACAGATCCATCACCTCCTCAGAAACACTCACACTCCGATCCCTCACCTCCTCAGAAACACTCACACGCAGATCCCTCACCTCCTCAGAAACACACACACACAGTTCCATCACCTCCTCAGAAACACTCACACACAGATCCATCACCTCCTCAGAAACACACACCGATCCATCACCTGCTCATAAACACTCATACACATATCCATCACCTCCTCAGAAACACTCACACACAGATCCATCACCTCCTCAGAAACACTCACACACAGATCCATCACCTCCTCAGAAACACTCACACTCCGATCCCTCACCTCCTCAGAAACACTCACACGCAGATCCCTCACCTCCTCAGAAACACACACACACAGATCCATCACCTCCTCAGAAACACTCACACAGAGATCCATCACCTCCTCTGAAAGACACACACACAGATCCATCACCTCCTCAGAAACAAAGACACACAGATCCATCACCTCCTCAGAAACACTCACACATCGATCCCTCACCTCCTCAGAAACACTCACACACAGATCCATCACCTCCTCAGAAACACACACAGATCCATCACCTGCTCAGAAACATTCACACACAGATCCATCACCTCCTCAGAAACACTCACACACAGATCCATCAACTCCTCAGAAACACACACAGATCCATCACCTGCTCAGAAACACTCATACACAGATCCATCACCTCCTCAGAAACACTCACACGCAGATCCATCACCTCCTCAGAAACACTCACACACAGATCCATCACCTCCTCAGAAACACTCACACTCCGAACCCTCACCTCCTCAGAAACACTCACACGCAGATCCCTCACCTCCTCAGAAACACACACACACAGATCCATCACCTCCTCTGAAAGACACACACACAGATCCATCACCTCCTCAGAAACAAAGACACACAGATCCATCACCCCCTCAGAAACACTCACACATCGATCCCTCACCTCCTGAGAAACACTCACACACAGATCCATCACCTCCTCAGAAACACACACAGATCCATCACCTGCTCAGAAACATTCACACACAGATCCATCACCTGCTCAGAAACACTCACACACAGATCCATCACCTGCTCAGAAACACTCACACACAGATCCATCACCTCCTCAGAAACACTCACACACAGATCCATCACCTCCTCAGAAACACTCACACACAGATCCATCACATCCTCAGAAACACTCACACTCCGATCCCTCACCTCCTCAGAAACACTCACACGCAGATCCCTCACCTCCTCAGAAACACTCACACAGAAATCCATCACCTCCTCTGAAAGACACACACACAGATCTATCACCTCCTCTGAGACAAAGACACACAGATCCATCACCCCCTCAGAAACACTCACACATCGATCCCTCACCTCCTCAGAAACACTCACACACAGATCCATCACCTCCTCAGAAACACACACAGATCCATCACCTGCTCAGAAACATTCACACACAGATCCATCACCTCCTCAGAAACACACACCGATCCATCACCTGCTCATAAACACTCATACACAGATCCATCACCTCCTCAGAAACACTCACACACAGATCCATCACCTGCTCAGAAACACTCACACTCAGATCCATCACCTCCTCAGAAACACTCACACACAGATCCATCACCTCCTCAGAAATATTCACACTCCGATCCCTCACCTCCTCAGATACACTCACACGCAGATCCCTCACCTCCTCAGAAACACACACAGATCCATCACCTGCTCAGAAACACTCACACACAGATCCATCACCTCCTCAGAAACACTCACACAGAGTTCCATCACCTCCTCTGAAAGACACACACACAGATCCATCACCTCCTCAGAAACACTCACACATCGATCCCTCACCTCCTCAGAAACACTCACACTCCGATCCCTCACCTCCTCAGAAACACTCACACGCAGATCCCTCACCTCCTCAGAAACACACACACACAGATCCATCACCTCCTCAGAAACACTCACACAGAGATCCATCACCTCCTCTGAAAGACACACACACAGATCCATCACCTCCTCAGAAACAAAGACACACAGATCCATCACCTCCTCAGAAACACTCACACATCGATCCCTCACCTCCTCAGAAACACTCACACACAGATCCGTCACCTCCTCAGATACACTCACACACAGATCCATCACCTCCTCAGAAACACTCACACACAGATCCATCACCTCCTCAGAAGCACTCACACACAGATCCATCACCTCCTCAGAAACACACACAGATCCATCACCTGCTCAGAAACACACACAGATCCATCACCTGCTCAGAAACACTCACACACAGATCCATCACCTCCTCAGAAACACTCACACACAGATCCATCACCTCCTCCGAAACACTGACACACAGATCCGTCACCTCCTCAGAAACACTCACACAGAGATCCATCACCTCCTCTGAAAGACACACACACAGATCTATCACCTCCTCAGAAACAAAGACACACAGATCCATCACCTCCTCAGAAACACTCACACATCGATCCCTCACCTCCTCAGAAACACTCGCACTCCGATCCCTTACCTCCTCAGAAACACTCACACGCAGATCCCTCACCTCCTCAGAAACACACACACACAGATCCATCACCTCCTCAGAAACACTCACACAGAGATCCATCACCTCCTCTGAAAGACACACACACAGATCCATCACCTCCTCAGAAACAAAGACACACAGATCCATCACCTCCTCAGAAACACTCACACATCGATCCCTCACCTCCTCAGAAACACTCACACACAGATCCGTCACCTCCTCAGATACACTCACACACAGATCCATCACCTCCTCAGAAACACTCACACACAGATCCATCACCTCCTCAGAAGCACTCACACACAGATCCATCACCTCCTCAGAAACACACACAGATCCATCACCTGCTCAGAAACACACACAGATCCATCACCTGCTCAGAAACACTCACACACAGATACATCACCTCCTCAGAAACACACACATATCCATCACCTGCTCAGTAACATTCACACACAGATCCATCACCTCCTCAGAAACACACACCGATCCATCACCTGCTCATAAACACTCATACACATATCCATCACCTCCTCAGAAACACTCACACACAGATCCATCACCTCCTCAGAAACACTCACACACAGATCCATCACCTCCTCAGAAACACTCACACTCCGAACCCTCACCTCCTCAGAAACACTCACACGCAGATCCCTCACCTCCTCAGAAACACACACACACAGTTCCATCACCTCCTCAGAAACACTCACACACAGATCCATCACCTCCTCAGAAACACACACCGATCCATCACCTGCTCATAAACACTCATACACATATCCATCACCTCCTCAGAAACACTCACACACAGATCCATCACCTCCTCAGAAACACTCACACACAGATCCATCACCTCCTCAGAAACACTCACACTCCGATCCCTCACCTCCTCAGAAACACTCACACGCAGATCCCTCACCTCCTCAGAAACACACACACACAGATCCATCACCTCCTCAGAAACACTCACACAGAGATCCATCACCTCCTCTGAAAGACACACACACAGATCCATCACCTCCTCAGAAACAAAGACACACCGATCCATCACCTCCTCAGAAACACTCACACATCGATCCCTCACCTCCTCAGAAACACTCACACACAGATCCATCACCTCCTCAGAAACACACACAGATCCATCACCTGCTCAGAAACATTCACACACAGATCCATCACCTCCTCAGAAACACTCACACACAGATCCATCAACTCCTCAGAAACACACACAGATCCATCACCTGCTCAGAAACACTCATACACAGATCCATCACCTCCTCAGAAACACTCACACGCAGATCCATCACCTCCTCAGAAACACTCACACACAGATCCATCACCTCCTCAGAAACACTCACACTCCGAACCCTCACCTCCTCAGAAACACTCACACGCAGATCCCTCACCTCCTCAGAAACACACACACACAGATCCATCACCTCCTCTGAAAGACACACACACAGATCCATCACCTCCTCAGAAACAAAGACACACAGATCCATCACCCCCTCAGAAACACTCACACATCGATCCCTCACCTCCTCAGAAACACTCACACACAGATCCATCACCTCCTCAGAAACACACACAGATCCATCACCTCCTCAGAAACACTCACACACAGATCCATCACCTGCTCAGAAACATTCACACACAGATCCATCACCTCCTCAGAAACACTCATACACATATCCATCACCTCCTCAGAAACACTCACACACAGATCCATCACCTCCTCAGAAACACTCACACACAGATCCATCACCTCCTCAGAAACACTCACACTCCGATCCCTCACCTCCTCAGAAACACTCACACGCAGATCCCTCACCTCCTCAGAAACACTCACACAGAAATCCATCACCTCCTCTGAAAGACACACACACAGATCCATCACCTCCTCTGAAACAAAGACACACAGATCCATCACCCCCTCAGAAACACTCACACATCGATCCCTCACCTCCTCAGAAACACTCACACACAGATCCATCACCTCCTCAGAAACACACACAGATCCATCACCTGCTCAGAAACATTCACACACAGATCCATCACCTCCTCAGAAACACACACCGATCCATCACCTGCTCATAAACACTCATACACAGATCCATCACCTCCTCAGAAACACTCACACACAGATCCATCACCTGCTCAGAAACACTCACACTCAGATCCATCACCTCCTCAGAAACACTCACACACAGATCCATCACCTCCTCAGAAATACTCACACTCCGATCCCTCACCTCCTCAGATACACTCACACGCAGATCCCTCACCTCCTCAGAAACACACACAGATCCATCACCTGCTCAGAAACACTCACACACAGATCCATCACCTCCTCAGAAACACTCACACAGAGATCCATCACCTCCTCTGAAAGACACACACACAGATCCATCACCTCCTCAGAAACACTCACACATCGATCCCTCACCTCCTCAGAAACACTCACACTCCAATCCCTCACCTCCTCAGAAACACTCACACGCAGATCCCTCACCTCCTCAGAAACACACACACACAGATCCATCACCTCCTCAGAAACACTCACACAGAGATCCATCACCTCCTCTGAAAGACACACACACAGATCCATCACCTCCTCAGAAACAAAGACACACAGATCCATCACCTCCTCAGAAACACTCACACATCGATCCCTCACCTCCTCAGAAACACTCACACACAGATCCGTCACCTCCTCAGATACACTCACACACAGATCCATCACCTCCTCAGAAACACTCACACACAGATCCATCACCTCCTCAGAAGCACTCACACACAGATCCATCACCTCCTCAGAAACACACACAGATCCATCACCTGCTCAGAAACACACACAGATCCATCACCTGCTCAGAAACACTCACACACAGATCCATCACCTCCTCAGAAACACTCACACACAGATCCATCACCTCCTCCGAAACACTGACACACAGATCCGTCACCTCCTCAGAAACACTCACACAGAGATCCATCACCTCCTCTGAAAGACACACACACAGATCTATCACCTCCTCAGAAACAAAGACACACAGATCCATCACCTCCTCAGAAACACTCACACATCGATCCCTCACCTCCTCAGAAACACTCGCACTCCGATCCCTCACCTCCTCAGAAACACTCACACGCAGATCCCTCACCTCCTCAGAAACACACACACACAGATCCATCACCTCCTCAGAAACACTCACACAGAGATCCATCACCTCCTCTGAAAGACACACACACAGATCCATCACCTCCTCAGAAACAAAGACACACAGATCCATCACCTCCTCAGAAACACTCACACATCGATCCCTCACCTCCTCAGAAACACTCACACACAGATCCGTCACCTCCTCAGATACACTCACACACAGATCCATCACCTCCTCAGAAACACTCACACACAGATCCATCACCTCCTCAGAAGCACTCACACACAGATCCATCACCTCCTCAGAAACACACACAGATCCATCAACTGCTCAGAAACACACACAGATCCATCACCTGCTCAGAAACACTCACACACAGATCCATCACCTCCTCAGAAACACTCACACACAGATGCATAACCTCGTCCGAAACACTGACACACAGATCCGTCACCACCTCAGAAACACTCACACACAGTTCCGTCACCTCCTCAGAAACACTCACACACGGATCCATCACCTCCTCAGAAACACTCACAAACAGATCCATCACCTCCTCAGAAACACTCACACGCAGATCCCTCACCTCCTCAGAAACACACACACACAGATCCATCACCTCCTCAGTAACACTCACACAGAGATCCATCACCTCCTCTGAAAGACACACACACAGATCCATCACCACCTCAGAAACAAAGACACACAGATCCATCACCTCCTCAGAAACACTCACACATCGATCCCTCACCTCCTCAGAAACACTCACACACAGATCCGTCACCTCCTCAGAAACACTCACACATCGATCCCTCACCTCCTCAGAAACACTCACACACAGATCCATCACCTCCTCAGAAACACACACAGATCCATCACCTGCTCAGAAACATTCACACACAGATCCATCACCTCCTCAGAAACACACACCGATCCATCACCTGCTCATAAACACTCATACACAGATCCATCACCTCCTCAGAAACACTCACACTCAGATCCATCACCTCCTCAGAAACACTCACACACAGATCCATCACCTCCTCAGAAACACTCACACACAGATCCATGACCTCCTCAGA
Organism: Hemitrygon akajei; assembly: GCF_048418815.1. Lineage (NCBI taxonomy): Eukaryota > Metazoa > Chordata > Chondrichthyes > Myliobatiformes > Dasyatidae > Hemitrygon > Hemitrygon akajei. The sequence goes on along the minus strand of NC_133130.1, from coordinate 97,535,839 downwards.
AACACTCACACTCCGATCCCTCACCTCCTCAGAAACACTCACAGATCCATCACCTGCTCAGAAACACACACAGATCCATCACCTGCTCAGAAACACACACAGATCCATCACCTGCTCAGAAACACTCACACAGATCCATCACCTCCTCAGAAGCACTCACACACAGATCCATCACCTCCTCAGAAACACACACAGATCCATCACCTCCTCAGAAGCACTCACACACAGATCCATCACCTGCTCAGAAACACACACAGATCCATCACCTGCTCAGAAAGACACACAGATCCATCACCTCCTCAGAAACACTCACACACAGATGCATAACCTCCTCCGAAACACACACAGATCCATCACCTCCTCAGAAACACTCACACACAGATGCATAACCTCCTCCGAAACACTGACACACAGATCCGTCACCACCTCAGAAACACACACTCACAGTTCCGTCAACTCCTCAGAAACACTCACACACGGATCCATCACCTCCTCAGAAACACTCACAAACAGATCCATCACCTCCTCAGAAACACTCACACACAGATCCATCACCTCCTCAGAAACACTCACAGACAGATCCCTCACCTCCTCAGAAACACTCACACACACATACATCACCTCCTCAGAAACACAAACAGATCCATCAACTGCTCGTAAACACGCACACAGAGATCCATCACCTCCTCAGAAACACTCACACACAGATACATCACCTCCTCAGAAACACACACAAATCCATCACCTGCTCAGTAACATTCACACACAGATCCATCACCTCCTCAGAAACACACACCGATCCATCACCTGCTCATAAACACTCATACACATATCCATCACCTCCTCAGAAACACTCACACACAGATCCTTCACCTCCTCAGAAACACTCACACACAGATCCATCACCTCCTCAGAAACACTCACACTCCGATCCCTCACCTCCTCAGAAACACTCACACGCAGATCCCTCACCTCCTCAGAAACACACACACACAGTTCCATCACCTCCTCAGAAACACTCACACACAGATCCATCACCTCCTCAGAAACACACACCGATCCATCACCTGCTCATAAACACTCATACACATATCCATCACCTCCTCAGAAACACTCACACACAGATCCATCACCTCCTCAGAAACACTCACACACAGATCCATCACCTCCTCAGAAACACTCACACTCCGATCCCTCACCTCCTCAGAAACACTCACACGCAGATCCCTCACCTCCTCAGAAACACACACACACAGATCCATCACCTCCTCAGAAACACTCACACAGAGATCCATCACCTCCTCTGAAAGACACACACACAGATCCATCACCTCCTCAGAAACAAAGACACACAGATCCATCACCTCCTCAGAAACACTCACACATCGATCCCTCACCTCCTCAGAAACACTCACACACAGATCCATCACCTCCTCAGAAACACACACAGATCCATCACCTGCTCAGAAACATTCACACACAGATCCATCACCTCCTCAGAAACACTCACACACAGATCCATCAACTCCTCAGAAACACACACAGATCCATCACCTGCTCAGAAACACTCATACACAGATCGATCACCTCCTCAGAAACACTCACACGCAGATCCATCACCTCCTCAGAAACACTCACACACAGATCCATCACCTCCTCAGAAACACTCACACTCCGATCCCTCACCTCCTCAGAAACACTCACACGCAGATCCCTCACCTCCTCAGAAACACACACACACAGATCCATCACCTCCTCTGAAAGACACACACACAGATCCATCACCTCCTCAGAAACAAAGACACACAGATCCATCACCCCCTCAGAAACACTCACACATCGATCCCTCACCTCCTCAGAAACACTCACACACAGATCCATCACCTCCTCAGAAACACACACAGATCCATCACCTGCTCAGAAACATTCACACACAGATCCATCACCTGCTCAGAAACACTCACACACATATCCATCACCTCCTCAGAAACACTCACACACAGATCCATCACCTCCTCAGAAACACTCACACACAGATCCATCACCTCCTCAGAAACACTCACACTCCGATCCCTCACCTCCTCAGAAACACTCACACGCAGATCCCTCACCTCCTCAGAAATACTCACACTCCGATCCCTCACCTCCTCAGATACACTCACACGCAGATCCCTCACCTCCTCAGAAACACACACAGATCCATCACCTGCTCAGAAACACTCACACACAGATCCATCACCTCCTCAGAAACACTCACACAGAGATCCATCACCTCCTCTGAAAGACACACACACAGATCCATCACCTCCTCAGAAACACTCACACATCGATCCCTCACCTCCTCAGAAACACTCACACTCCGATCCCTCACCTCCTCAGAAACACTCACACGCAGATCCCTCACCTCCTCAGAAACACACACACACAGATCCATCACCTCCTCAGAAACACTCACACAGAGATCCATCACCTCCTCTGAAAGACACACACACAGATCCATCACCTCCTCAGAAACAAAGACACACAGATCCATCACCTCCTCAGAAACACTCACACATCGATCCCTCACCTCCTCAGAAACACTCACACACAGATCCGTCACCTCCTCAGATACACTCACACACAGATCCATCACCTCCTCAGAAACACTCACACACAGATCCATCACCTCCTCAGAAGCACTCACACACAGATCCATCACCTCCTCAGAAACACACACAGATCCATCACCTGCTCAGAAACACACACAGATCCATCACCTGCTCAGAAACACTCACACACAGATCCATCACCTCCTCAGAAACACTCACACACAGATCCATCACCTCCTCCGAAACACTGACACACAGATCCGTCACCTCCTGAGAAACACTCACACAGAGATCCATCACCTCCTCTGAAAGACACACACACAGATCTATCACCTCCTCAGAAACAAAGACACACAGATCCATCACCTCCTCAGAAACACTCACACATCGATCCCTCACCTCCTCAGAAACACTCGCACTCCGATCCCTCACCTCCTCAGAAACACTCACACGCAGATCCCTCACCTCCTCAGAAACACACACACACAGATCCATCACCTCCTCAGAAACACTCACACATCGATCCCTCACCTCCTCAGAAACACTCACACACAGATCCGTCACCTCCTCAGAAACACTCACACATCGATCCCTCACCTCCTCAGAAACACTCACACACAGATCCATCACCTCCTCAGAAACACACACAGATCCATCACCTGCTCAGAAACATTCACACACAGATCCATCACCTCCTCAGAAACACACACCGATCCATCACCTGCTCATAAACACTCATACACAGATCCATCACCTCCTCAGAAACACTCACACTCAGATCCATCACCTCCTCAGAAACACTCACACACAGATCCATCACCTCCTCAGAAACACTCACACACAGATCCATGACCTCCTCAGAAACACTCACACTCCGATCCCTCACCTCCTCAGAAACACTCACAGATCCATCACCTGCTCAGAAACACACACAGATCCATCACCTGCTCAGAAACACACACAGATCCATCACCTGCTCAGAAACACTCACACAGATCCATCACCTCCTCAGAAGCACTCACACACAGATCCATCACCTCCTCAGAAACACACACAGATCCATCACCTCCTCAGAAGCACTCACACACAGATCCATCACCTGCTCAGAAACACACACAGATCCATCACCTGCTCAGAAACACACACAGATCCATCACCTCCTCAGAAACACTCACACACAGATGCATAACCTCCTCCGAAACACACACAGATCCATCACCTCCTCAGAAACACTCACACACAGATGCATAACCTCCTCCGAAACACTGACACACAGATCCGTCACCACCTCAGAAACACACACTCACAGTTCCGTCAACTCCTCAGAAACACTCACACACGGATCCATCACCTCCTCAGAAACACTCACAAACAGATCCATCACCTCCTCAGAAACACTCACACACAGATCCATCACCTCCTCAGAAACACTCACAGACAGATCCCTCACCTCCTCAGAAACACTCACACACACATACATCACCTCCTCAGAAACACAAACAGATCCATCAACTGCTCGTAAACACGCACACAGAGATCCATCACCTCCTCAGAAACACTCACACACAGATACATCACCTCCTCAGAAACACACACAGATCCATCACCTGCTCAGTAACATTCACACACAGATCCATCACCTCCTCAGAAACACACACCGATCCATCACCTGCTCATAAACACTCATACACATATCCATCACCTCCTCAGAAACACTCACACACAGATCCTTCACCTCCTCAGAAACACTCACACACAGATCCATCACCTCCTCAGAAACACTCACACTCCGATCCCTCACCTCCTCAGAAACACTCACACGCAGATCCCTCACCTCCTCAGAAACACACACACACAGTTCCATCACCTCCTCAGAAACACTCACACACAGATCCATCACCTCCTCAGAAACACACACCGATCCATCACCTGCTCATAAACACTCATACACATATCCATCACCTCCTCAGAAACACTCACACACAGATCCATCACCTCCTCAGAAACACTCACACACAGATCCATCACCTCCTCAGAAACACTCACACTCCGATCCCTCACCTCCTCAGAAACACTCACACGCAGATCCCTCACCTCCTCAGAAACACACACACACAGATCCATCACCTCCTCAGAAACACTCACACAGAGATCCATCACCTCCTCTGAAAGACACACACACAGATCCATCACCTCCTCAGAAACAAAGACACACAGATCCATCACCTCCTCAGAAACACTCACACATCGATCCCTCACCTCCTCAGAAACACTCACACACAGATCCATCACCTCCTCAGAAACACACACAGATCCATCACCTGCTCAGAAACATTCACACACAGATCCATCACCTCCTCAGAAACACTCACACACAGATCCATCAACTCCTCAGAAACACACACAGATCCATCACCTGCTCAGAAACACTCATACACAGATCGATCACCTCCTCAGAAACACTCACACGCAGATCCATCACCTCCTCAGAAACACTCACACACAGATCCATCACCTCCTCTGAAAGACACACACACAGATCCATCACCTCCTCAGAAACAAAGACACACAGATCCATCACCCCCTCAGAAACACTCACACATCGATCCCTCACCTCCTCAGAAACACTCACACACAGATCCATCACCTCCTCTGAAAGACACACACACAGATCCATCACCTCCTCAGAAACAAAGACACACAGATCCATCACCCCCTCAGAAACACTCACACATCGATCCCTCACCTCCTCAGAAACACTCACACACAGATCCATCACCTCCTCAGAAACACACACAGATCCATCACCTGCTCAGAAACATTCACACACAGATCCATCACCTGCTCAGAAACACTCACACACATATCCATCACCTCCTCAGAAACACTCACACACAGATCCATCACCTCCTCAGAAACACTCACACACAGATCCATCACCTCCTCAGAAACACTCACACTCCGATCCCTCACCTCCTCAGAAACACTCACACGCAGATCCCTCACCTCCTCAGAAATACTCACACTCCGATCCCTCACCTCCTCAGATACACTCACACGCAGATCCCTCACCTCCTCAGAAACACACACAGATCCATCACCTGCTCAGAAACACTCACACACAGATCCATCACCTCCTCAGAAACACTCACACAGAGATCCATCACCTCCTCTGAAAGACACACACACAGATCCATCACCTCCTCAGAAACACTCACACATCGATCCCTCACCTCCTCAGAAACACTCACACTCCGATCCCTCACCTCCTCAGAAACACTCACACGCAGATCCCTCACCTCCTCAGAAACACACACACACAGATCCATCACCTCCTCAGAAACACTCACACAGAGATCCATCACCTCCTCTGAAAGACACACACACAGATCCATCACCTCCTCAGAAACAAAGACACACAGATCCATCACCTCCTCAGAAACACTCACACATCGATCCCTCACCTCCTCAGAAACACTCACACACAGATCCGTCACCTCCTCAGATACACTCACACACAGATCCATCACCTCCTCAGAAACACTCACACACAGATCCATCACCTCCTCAGAAGCACTCACACACAGATCCATCACCTCCTCAGAAACACACACAGATCCATCACCTGCTCAGAAACACACACAGATCCATCACCTGCTCAGAAACACTCACACACAGATCCATCACCTCCTCAGAAACACTCACACACAGATCCATCACCTCCTCCGAAACACTGACACACAGATCCGTCACCTCCTGAGAAACACTCACACAGAGATCCATCACCTCCTCTGAAAGACACACACACAGATCTATCACCTCCTCAGAAACAAAGACACACAGATCCATCACCTCCTCAGAAACACTCACACATCGATCCCTCACCTCCTCAGAAACACTCGCACTCCGATCCCTCACCTCCTCAGAAACACTCACACGCAGATCCCTCACCTCCTCAGAAACACACACACACAGATCCATCACCTCCTCAGAAACACTCACACAGAGATCCATCACCTCCTCTGAAAGACACACACACAGATCCATCACCTCCTCAGAAACAAAGACACACAGATCCATCACCTCCTCAGAAACACTCACACATCGATCCCTCACCTCCTCAGAAACACTCACACACAGATCCGTCACCTCCTCAGATACACTCACACACAGATCCATCACCTCCTCAGAAACACTCACACACAGATCCATCACCTCCTCAGAAGCACTCACACACAGATCCATCACCTCCTCAGAAACACACACAGATCCATCACCTGCTCAGAAACACACACAGATCCATCACCTGCTCAGAAACACTCACACACAGATCCATCACCTCCTCAGAAACACTCACACACAGATGCATAACCTCCTCCGAAACACTGACACACAGATCCGTCACCACCTCAGAAACACTCACACACAGTTCCGTCACCTCCTCAGAAACACTCACACACGGATCCATCACCTCCTCAGAAACACTCACAAACAGATCCATCACCTCCTCAGAAACACTCACACGCAGATCCCTCACCTCCTCAGAAACACACACACACAGATCCATCACCTCCTCAGAAACACTCACACAGAGATCCATCACCTCCTCTGAAAGACACACACACAGATCCATCACCTCCTCAGAAACAAAGACACACAGATCCATCACCTGCTCAGAAACACTCACACATCGATCCCTCACCTCCTCAGAAACACTCACACACAGATCCGTCACCTCCTCAGAAACACTAACACACAGATCCATCACCTGCTCAGAAACACACACCGAACCATCACCTGCTCAGAAACATTCACACACAGATCCATCACCTCCTCAGAAACACACACCGATCCATCACCTGCTCATAAACACTCACACACAGATCCATCACCTACACAGAAACACTCACACACAGATCCATCACCTCCTCAGAAACACACACAGATCCATCACCTGCTCAGAAACACTCACACACAGATCCATCAACTCCTCAGAAACATTCACACACAGATCCATCACCTCCTCAGGAACACACACAGATCCATCACCTGCTCATAAGCACTCACACACAGATCCATCACCTCCTCAGAAACACTCACACACAGATCCATCACCTCCTCAGAAACACTCACACACAGATCCATCAACTCCTCAGAAACCCGCATAGACCCATCATCTCCTCAGAAGCACTCACACACAGATCCATCACCTCCTCAGAAACACACACACACAGATGCATAACCTCCTCCGAAACACTGACACACAGATCCGTCACCACCTCAGAAACACTCACACACAGTTCCGTCACCTCCTCAGAAACACTCACACACGGATCCATCACCTCCTCAGAAACACTCACAAACAGATCCATCACCTCCTCAGAAACACTCACACACAGATCCATCACCTCCTCAGAAACACTCACAGATCCATCACCTCCTCAGAAACACTCACACACACATACATCACCTCCTCAGAAACACACACAGATCCATCATCTGCTCGTAAACACTCACACAGAGATCCATCACCTCCTCAGAAACACTCACACACAGATCCATCACCTGCTCAGAAACACACACAGATCCATCACCTGCTCAGAAACACTCACACACAGATCCATCACCTCCTCAGAAACACTCACACACAGATGCATAACCTCCTCCGAAACACTGACACACAGATCCGTCACCACCTCAGAAACACTCACACACAGTTCCGTCACCACCTCAGAAACACTCACACACAGATCCGTCACCACCTCAGAAACACTCACACACACATACCTCACCTCCTCAGAAACACACACAGATCCATCACCTGCTCGTAAACACTCACACACAGATCCATCACCTCCTCAGAAACACACACAGATCCATCACCTGCTCAGAAACATTCACACACAGATCCATCACCTCCTCAGAAACACACACCGATCCATCACCTGCTCAGAAACATTCACACACAGATCCATCACCTCCTCAGAAACACACACCGATCCATCACCTGCTCATAAACACTCATACACATATCCATCACCTCCTCAGAAACACTCACACACAGATCCATCACCTCCTCAGAAACACTCACACACAGATCCATCACCTCCTCAGAAACACTCACACTCCGATCCCTCACCTCCTCAGAAAACCTCACACGCAGATCCCTCACCTCCTCAGAAACACACACACACAGATCCATCACCTCCTCAGAAACACTCACACAGAGATCCATCACCTCCTCTGAAAGACACACACACAGATCCATCACCTCCTCAGAAACAAAGACACACAGATCCATCACCTCCTCAGAAACACTCACACATCGATCCCTCACCTCCTCAGAAACACTCACACATCGATCCCTCACCTCCTCAGAAACACTCGCACTCCGATCCCTCACCTCCTCAGAAACACTCACACGCAGATCCCTCACCTCCTCAGAAACACACACACACAGATCCATCACCTCCTCAGAAACACTCACACAGAGATCCATCACCTCCTCTGAAAGACACACACACAGATCCATCACCTCCTCAGAAACAAAGACACACAGATCCATCACCTCCTCAGAAACACTCACACATCGATCCCTCACCTCCTCAGAAACACTCACACACAGATCCGTCACCTCCTCAGATACACTCACACACAGATCCATCACCTCCTCAGAAACACTCACACACAGATCCATCACCTCCTCAGAAGCACTCACACACAGATCCATCACCTCCTCAGAAACACACACAGATCCATCACCTGCTCAGAAACACACACAGATCCATCACCTGCTCAGAAACACTCACACACAGATCCATCACCTCCTCAGAAACACTCACACACAGATGCATAACCTCCTCCGAAACACTGACACACAGATCCGTCACCACCTCAGAAACACTCACACACAGTTCCGTCACCTCCTCAGAAACACTCACACACGGATCCATCACCTCCTCAGAAACACTCACAAACAGATCCATCACCTCCTCAGAAACACTCACACGCAGATCCCTCACCTCCTCAGAAACACACACACACAGATCCATCACCTCCTCAGAAACACTCACACAGAGATCCATCACCTCCTCTGAAAGACACACACACAGATCCATCACCTCCTCAGAAACAAAGACACACAGATCCATCACCTGCTCAGAAACACTCACACATCGATCCCTCACCTCCTCAGAAACACTCACACACAGATCCGTCACCTCCTCAGAAACACTAACACACAGATCCATCACCTGCTCAGAAACACACACCGAACCATCACCTGCTCAGAAACATTCACACACAGATCCATCACCTCCTCAGAAACACACACCGATCCATCACCTGCTCATAAACACTCACACACAGATCCATCACCTACACAGAAACACTCACACACAGATCCATCACCTCCTCAGAAACACACACAGATCCATCACCTGCTCAGAAACACTCACACACAGATCCATCAACTCCTCAGAAACATTCACACACAGATCCATCACCTCCTCAGGAACACACACAGATCCATCACCTGCTCATAAGCACTCACACACAGATCCATCACCTCCTCAGAAACACTCACACACAGATCCATCACCTCCTCAGAAACACTCACACACAGATCCATCAACTCCTCAGAAACCCGCATAGACCCATCATCTCCTCAGAAGCACTCACACACAGATCCATCACCTCCTCAGAAACACACACACACAGATGCATAACCTCCTCCGAAACACTGACACACAGATCCGTCACCACCTCAGAAACACTCACACACAGTTCCGTCACCTCCTCAGAAACACTCACACACGGATCCATCACCTCCTCAGAAACACTCACAAACAGATCCATCACCTCCTCAGAAACACTCACACACAGATCCATCACCTCCTCAGAAACACTCACAGATCCATCACCTCCTCAGAAACACTCACACACACATACATCACCTCCTCAGAAACACACACAGATCCATCATCTGCTCGTAAACACTCACACAGAGATCCATCACCTCCTCAGAAACACTCACACACAGATCCATCACCTGCTCAGAAACACACACAGATCCATCACCTGCTCAGAAACACTCACACACAGATCCATCACCTCCTCAGAAACACTCACACACAGATGCATAACCTCCTCCGAAACACTGACACACAGATCCGTCACCACCTCAGAAACACTCACACACAGTTCCGTCACCACCTCAGAAACACTCACACACAGATCCGTCACCACCTCAGAAACACTCACACACACATACCTCACCTCCTCAGAAACACACACAGATCCATCACCTGCTCGTAAACACTCACACACAGATCCATCACCTCCTCAGAAACACACACAGATCCATCACCTGCTCAGAAACATTCACACACAGATCCATCACCTCCTCAGAAACACACACCGATCCATCACCTGCTCAGAAACATTCACACACAGATCCATCACCTCCTCAGAAACACACACCGATCCATCACCTGCTCATAAACACTCATACACATATCCATCACCTCCTCAGAAACACTCACACACAGATCCATCACCTCCTCAGAAACACTCACACACAGATCCATCACCTCCTCAGAAACACTCACACTCCGATCCCTCACCTCCTCAGAAAACCTCACACGCAGATCCCTCACCTCCTCAGAAACACACACACACAGATCCATCACCTCCTCAGAAACACTCACACAGAGATCCATCACCTCCTCTGAAAGACACACACACAGATCCATCACCTCCTCAGAAACAAAGACACACAGATCCATCACCTCCTCAGAAACACTCACACATCGATCCCTCACCTCCTCAGAAACACTCACACACAGATCCGTCACCTCCTCAGAAACACTCACACACAGATCCATCACTTCCTCAGAAACACTCACACACAGATCCATCACCTCCTCAGAAGCACTCACACACAGATCCATCACCTCCTCAGAAACACACACAGATCCATCACCTGCTCAGAAACACTCACAGATCCATCAACTGCTCAGAAACACTCACAGATCCATCACCTGCTCAGAAACACTCACACACAGATCCATCACCTACACAGAAACACTCACACACAGATCCATCACCTCCTCAGAAACACACACAGATCCATCAACTGCTCAGAAACACTCACACACAGATCCATCAACTCCTCAGAAACATTCACACACAGATCCATCACCTCCTCAGGAACACACACAGATCCATCACCTGCTCATAAGCACTCACACACAGATCCATCACCTCCTCAGAAACACTCACACACAGATCCATCACCTCCTCAGAAACACTCACACTCAGATCCATCACCTCCTCAGAAACACTCACACACAGATCCATCACCTCCTCAGAAATACTCACACTCCGATCCCTCACCTCCTCAGATACACTCACACGCAGATCCCTCACCTCCTCAGAAACACACACACACAGATCCATCAGCTCCTCAGAAACACTCACACACAGATCCATCACCTCCTCAGAAACACTCACACACAGATCCATCACCTCCTCAGAAATACTCACACACAGATCCATCACCTCCTCAAAAACACTCACACACAGATCCATCACCTGCTCATAAACACTCACACACAGATCCATCACCTCGTCAGAAACACCCACACACAGATCCGTCACCTCTTCAGATACACTCACACACAGATCCATCACCTCCTCAGAAGCACTCACACACAGATCCATCACCTCCTCAGAAACACACACAGATCCATCACCTGCTCAGAAACACACACAGATCCATCACCTGCTCAGAAACACTCACACACAGATCCATCACCTCCTCAGAAACACTCACACACAGATGCATAACCTCCTCCGAAACACTGACACACAGATCCGTCACCACCTCAGAAACACTCACACACAGTTCCGTCACCTCCTCAGAAACACTCACACACGGATCCATCACCTCCTCGGAAACACTCACAGACAGATCCCTCACCTCCTCAGAAACACTCACACACACATACATCACCTCCTCAGAAACACACACAGATCCATCAGCTGCTCGTAAACACTCACACACAGATCCATCACCTCCTCAGAAACACACACAGATCCATCACCTGCTCAGAAACATTCACACACAGATCCATCACCTGCTCAGAAACACACACCGATCCATCACCTGCTCAGAAACATTCACACACAGATCCATCACCTCCTCAGAAACACACACCGATCCATCACCTGCTCATAAACACTCATACACATATCCATCACCTCCTCAGAAACACTCACACACAGATCCATCAACTCCTCAGAAACACTCACACACAGATCCATCACCTCCTCAGAAACACTCACACTCCGATCCCTCACCTCCTCAGAAAACCTCACACGCAGATCCCTCACCTCCTCAGAAACACACACACACAGATCCATCACCTCCTCAGAAACACTCACACAGAGATCCATCACCTCCTCTGAAAGACACACACACAGATCCATCACCTCCTCAGAAACAAAGACACACAGATCCATCACCTCCTCAGAAACACTCACACATCGATCCCTCACCTCCTCAGAAACACTCACACACAGATCCGTCACCTCCTCAGAAACACTCACACACAGATCCATCACTTCCTCAGAAACACTCACACACAGATCCATCACCTCCTCAGAAGCACTCACACACAGATCCATCACCTCCTCAGAAACACACACAGATCCATCACCTGCTCAGAAACACTCACAGATCCATCAACTGCTCAGAAACACTCACAGATCCATCACCTGCTCAGAAACACTCACACACAGATCAATCACCTACACAGAAACACTCACACACAGATCCATCACCTCCTCAGAAACACACACAGATCCATCAACTGCTCAGAAACACTCACACACAGATCCATCACCTCCTCAGGAACACACACAGATCCATCACCTGCTCATAAGCACTCACACACAGATCCATCACCTCCTCAGAAACACTCACACACAGATCCATCACCTCCTCAGAAACACTCACACTCAGATCCATCACCTCCTCAGAAACACTCACACACAGATCCATCACCTCCTCAGAAATACTCACACTCCGATCCCTCACCTCCTCAGATACACTCACACGCAGATCCCTCACCTCCTCAGAAACACACACACACAGATCCATCAGCTCCTCAGAAACACTCACACACAGATCCATCACCTCCTCAGAAACACTCACACACAGATCCGTCACCACCTCAGAAACACTCACACACACATACATCACCTCCTCAGAAACACACACAGATCCATCACCTGCTCGTAAACACTCACACACAGATCCATCACCTCCTCAGAAACACACACAGATCCATCACCTGCTCAGAAACATTCACACACAGATCCATCACCTCCTCAGAAACACACACCGATCCATCACCTGCTCAGAAACATTCACACACAGATCCATCACCTCCTCAGAAACACACACCGATCCATCACCTGCTCATAAACACTCATACACATATCCATCACCTCCTCAGAAACACTCACACACAGATCCATCACCTCCTCAGAAACACTCACACACAGATCCATCACCTCCTCAGAAACACTCACACTCCGATCCCTCACCTCCTCAGAAAACCTCACACGCAGATCCCTCACCTCCTCAGAAACACACACACACAGATCCATCACCTCCTCAGAAACACTCACACAGAGATCCATCACCTCCTCTGAAAGACACACACACAGATCCATCACCTCCTCAGAAACAAAGACACACAGATCCATCACCTCCTCAGAAACACTCACACATCGATCCCTCACCTCCTCAGAAACACTCACACACAGATCCGTCACCTCCTCAGAAACACTCACACACAGATCCATCACTTCCTCAGAAACACTCACACACAGATCCATCACCTCCTCAGAAGCACTCACACACAGATCCATCACCTCCTCAGAAACACACACAGATCCATCACCTGCTCAGAAACACTCACAGATCCATCAACTGCTCAGAAACACTCACAGATCCATCACCTGCTCAGAAACACTCACACACAGATCCATCACCTACACAGAAACACTCACACACAGATCCATCACCTCCTCAGAAACACACACAGATCCATCAACTGCTCAGAAACACTCACACACAGATCCATCAACTCCTCAGAAACATTCACACACAGATCCATCACCTCCTCAGGAACACACACAGATCCATCACCTGCTCATAAGCACTCACACACAGATCCATCACCTCCTCAGAAACACTCACACACAGATCCATCACCTCCTCAGAAACACTCACACTCAGATCCATCACCTCCTCAGAAACACTCACACACAGATCCATCACCTCCTCAGAAATACTCACACTCCGATCCCTCACCTCCTCAGATACACTCACACGCAGATCCCTCACCTCCTCAGAAACACACACACACAGATCCATCAGCTCCTCAGAAACACTCACACACAGATCCATCACCTCCTCAGAAACACTCACACACAGATCCATCACCTCCTCAGAAATACTCACACACAGATCCATCACCTCCTCAGAAAAAACTCACACACAGATCCATCACCTGCTCATAAACACTCACACACAGATCCATCACCTCGTCAGAAACACCCACACACAGATCCGTCACCTCTTCAGATACACTCACACACAGATCCATCACCTCCTCAGAAGCACTCACACACAGATCCATCACCTCCTCAGAAACACACACAGATCCATCACCTGCTCAGAAACACACACAGATCCATCACCTGCTCAGAAACACTAACACACAGATCCATCACCTCCTCAGAAACACTCACACACAGATGCATAACCTCCTCCGAAACACTGACACACAGATCCGTCACCACCTCAGAAACACTCACACACAGTTCCGTCACCTCCTCAGAAACACTCACACACGGATCCATCACCTCCTCGGAAACACTCACAGACAGATCCCTCACCTCCTCAGAAACACTCACACACACATACATCACCTCCTCAGAAACACACACAGATCCATCAGCTGCTCGTAAACACTCACACACAGATCCATCACCTCCTCAGAAACACACACAGATCCATCACCTGCTCAGAAACATTCACACACAGATCCATCACCTGCTCAGAAACACACACCGATCCATCACCTGCTCAGAAACATTCACACACAGATCCATCACCTCCTCAGAAACACACACCGATCCATCACCTGCTCATAAACACTCATACACATATCCATCACCTCCTCAGAAACACTCACACACAGATCCATCAACTCCTCAGAAACACTCACACACAGATCCATCACCTCCTCAGAAACACTCACACTCCGATCCCTCACCTCCTCAGAAAACCTCACACGCAGATCCCTCACCTCCTCAGAAACACACACACACAGATCCATCACCTCCTCAGAAACACTCACACAGAGATCCATCACCTCCTCTGAAAGACACACACACAGATCCATCACCTCCTCAGAAACAAAGACACACAGATCCATCACCTCCTCAGAAACACTCACACATCGATCCCTCACCTCCTCAGAAACACTCACACACAGATCCGTCACCTCCTCAGAAACACTCACACACAGATCCATCACTTCCTCAGAAACACTCACACACAGATCCATCACCTCCTCAGAAGCACTCACACACAGATCCATCACCTCCTCAGAAACACACACAGATCCATCACCTGCTCAGAAACACTCACAGATCCATCAACTGCTCAGAAACACTCACAGATCCATCACCTGCTCAGAAACACTCACACACAGATCAATCACCTACACAGAAACACTCACACACAGATCCATCACCTCCTCAGAAACACACACAGATCCATCAACTGCTCAGAAACACTCACACACAGATCCATCACCTCCTCAGGAACACACACAGATCCATCACCTGCTCATAAGCACTCACACACAGATCCATCACCTCCTCAGAAACACTCACACACAGATCCATCACCTCCTCAGAAACACTCACACTCAGATCCATCACCTCCTCAGAAACACTCACACACAGATCCATCACCTCCTCAGAAATACTCACACTCCGATCCCTCACCTCCTCAGATACACTCACACGCAGATCCCTCACCTCCTCAGAAACACACACACACAGATCCATCAGCTCCTCAGAAACACTCACACACAGATCCATCACCTCCTCAGAAACACTCACACACAGATCCATCACCTGCTCAGAAATACTCACACACAGATCCATCAACTCCTCAAAAACACTCACACACAGATCCATCACCTGCTCATAAACACTCACACACAGATCCATCACCTCGTCAGAAACACCCACACACAGATCCGTCACCTCTTCAGATACACTCACACACAGATCCATCATCTCCTCAGAAACACTCACACACAGATCCATCACCTCCTCAGAAGCACTCACACACAGATCCATCACCTCCTCAGAAACACACACAGATCCATCACCTGCTCAGAAACACACACAGATCCATCACCTGCTCAGAAACACTCACACACAGATCCATCACCTCCTCAGAAACACTCACACACAGATGCATAACCTCCTCCGAAACACTGACACACAGATCCGTCACCACCTCAGAAACACTCACACACAGTTCCGTCACCTCCTCAGAAACACTCACACACGGATCCATCACCTCCTCGGAAACACTCACAAACAGATCCATCACCTCCTCAGAAACACTCACACACAGATCCATCACCTCCTCAGAAACACTCACAGACAGATCCCTCACCTCCTCAGAAACACTCACACACACATACATCACCTCCTCAGAAACACACACAGATCCATCACCTGCTCGTAAACACTCACACACAGATCCATCACCTCCTCAGAAACACACACCGATCCATCACCTGCTCAGAAACATTCACACACAGATCCATCACCTCCTCAGAAACACACACCGATCCATCACCTGCTCATAAACACTCATACACATATCCATCACCTCCTCAGAAACACTCACACACAGATCCATCACCTCCTCAGAAACACTCACACACAGATCCATCACCTCCTCAGAAACACTCACACTCCGATCCCTCACCTCCTCAGAAAACCTCACACGCAGATCCCTCACCTCCTCAGAAACACACACACACAGATCCATCACCTCCTCAGAAACACTCACACAGAGATCCATCACCTCCTCTGAAAGACACACACACAGATCCATCACCTCCTCAGAAACAAAGACACACAGATCCATCACCTCCTCAGAAACACTCACACATCGATCCCTCACCTCCTCAGAAACACTCACACACAGATCCGTCACCTCCTCAGAAACACTCACACACAGATCCATCACCTCCTCAGAAACACTCACACACAGATCCATCACCTCCTCAGAAGCACTCACACACAGATCCATCACCTCCTCAGAAACACACACAGATCCATCACCTGCTCAGAAACACTCACAGATCCATCAACTGCTCAGAAACACTCACAGATCCATCACCTGCTCAGAAACACTCACACACAGATCCATCACCTACACAGAAACACTCACACACAGATCCATCACCTCCTCAGAAACACACACAGATCCATCAACTGCTCAGAAACACTCACACACAGATCCATCAACTCCTCAGAAACATTCACACACAGATCCATCACCTCCTCAGGAACACACACAGATCCATCACCTGCTCATAAGCACTCACACACAGATCCATCACCTCCTCAGAAGCACTCACACACAGATCCATCACCTCCTCAGAAACACACACAGATCCATCACCTGCTCAGAAACACACACAGATCCATCACCTGCTCAGAAACACTCACACACAGATCCATCACCTCCTCAGAAACACTCACACACAGATGCATAACCTCCTCCGAAACACTGACACACAGATCCGTCACCACCTCAGAAACACTCACACACAGTTCCGTCACCTCCTCAGAAACACTCACACACGGATCCATCACCTCCTCGGAAACACTCACAAACAGATCCATCACCTCCTCAGAAACACTCACACACAGATCCATCACCTCCTCAGAAACACTCACAGACAGATCCCTCACCTCCTCAGAAACACTCACACACACATACATCACCTCCTCAGAAACACACACAGATCCATCACCTGCTCAGAAACATTCACACACAGATCCATCACCTCCTCAGAAACACACACCGATCCATCACCTGCTCATAAACACTCATACACATATCCATCACCTCCTCAGAAACACTCACACACAGATCCATCACCTCCTCAGAAACACTCACACACAGATCCATCACCTCCTCAGAAACACTCACACTCCGATCCCTCACCTCCTCAGAAAACCTCACACGCAGATCCCTCACCTCCTCAGAAACACACACACACAGATCCATCACCTCCTCAGAAACACTCACACAGAGATCCATCACCTCCTCTGAAAGAAACACACACCGATCCATCACCTGCTCAGAAACATTCACACACAGATCCATCACCTCCTCAGAAACACACACCGATCCATCACCTGCTCATAAACACTCATACACATATCCATCACCTCCTCAGAAACACTCACACACAGATCCATCACCTCCTCAGAAACACTCACACACAGTTCCGTCACCTCCTCAGAAACACTCACACACGGATCCATCACCTCCTCGGAAACACTCACAAACAGATCCATCACCTCCTCAGAAACACTCACACACAGATCCATCACCTCCTCAGAAACACTCACAGACAGATCCCTCACCTCCTCAGAAACACTCACACACACATACATCACCTCCTCAGAAACACACACAGATCCATCACCTGCTCAGAAACATTCACACACAGATCCATCACCTCCTCAGAAACACACACCGATCCATCACCTGCTCATAAACACTCATACACATATCCATCACCTCCTCAGAAACACTCACACACAGATCCATCACCTCCTCAGAAACACTCACACACAGATCCATCACCTCCTCAGAAACACTCACACTCCGATCCCTCACCTCCTCAGAAAACCTCACACGCAGATCCCTCACCTCCTCAGAAACACACACACACAGATCCATCACCTCCTCAGAAACACTCACACAGAGATCCATCACCTCCTCTGAAAGACACACACACAGATCCATCACCTCCTCAGAAACAAAGACACACAGATCCATCACCTCCTCAGAAACACTCACACATCGATCCCTCACCTCCTCAGAAACACTCACACACAGATCCGTCACCTCCTCAGAAACACTCACACACAGATCCATCACCTCCTCAGAAACACTCACACACAGATCCATCACCTCCTCAGAAGCACTCACACACAGATCCATCACCTCCTCAGAAACACACACAGATCCATCACCTGCTCAGAAACACTCACAGATCCATCAACTGCTCAGAAACACTCACAGATCCATCACCTGCTCAGAAACACTCACACACAGATCCATCACCTACACAGAAACACTCACACACAGATCCATCACCTCCTCAGAAACACACACAGATCCATCAACTGCTCAGAAACACTCACACACAGATCCATCAACTCCTCAGAAACATTCACACACAGATCCATCACCTCCTCAGGAACACACACAGATCCATCACCTGCTCATAAGCACTCACACACAGATCCATCACCTCCTCAGAAACACTCACACACAGATCCATCACCTCCTCAGAAACACTCACACTCAGATCCATCACCTCCTCAGAAACACTCACACACAGATCCATCACCTCCTCAGAAATACTCACACTCCGATCCCTCACCTCCTCAGATACACTCACACGCAGATCCCTCACCTCCTCAGAAACACACACAGATCCATCACCTGCTCAGAAACACTCACACACAGATCCATCACCTCCTCAGAAACACTCACACAGAGATCCATCACCTCCTCTGAAAGACACACACACAGATCCATCACCTCCTCAGAAACACTCACACATCGATCCCTCACCTCCTCAGAAACACTCACACTCCGATCCCTCACCTCCTCAGAAACACTCACACGCAGATCCCTCACCTCCTCAGAAACACACACACACAGATCCATCACCTCCTCAGAAACACTCACACAGAGATCCATCACCTCCTCTACAAGACACACACACAGATCCATCACCTCCTCAGAAACAAAGACACACAGATCCATCACCTCCTCAGAAACACTCACACATCGATCCCTCACCTCCTCAGAAACACTCACACACAGATCCGTCACCTCCTCAGATACACTCACACACAGATCCATCACCTCCTCAGAAACACTCACACACAGATCCATCACCTCCTCAGAAGCACTCACACACAGATCCATCACCTCCTCAGAAACACACACAGATCCATCACCTGCTCAGAAACACACACAGATCCATCACCTGCTCAGAAACACTCACACACAGATCCATCACCTCCTCAGAAACACTCACACACAGATCCATCACCTCCTCCGAAACACTGACACACAGATCCGTCACCTCCTCAGAAACACTCACACAGAGATCCATCACCTCCTCTGAAAGACACACACACAGATCTATCACCTCCTCAGAAACAAAGACACACAGATCCATCACCTCCTCAGAAACACTCACACATCGATCCCTCACCTCCTCAGAAACACTCGCACTCCGATCCCTCACCTCCTCAGAAACACTCACACGCAGATCCCTCACCTCCTCAGAAACACACACACACAGATCCATCACCTCCTCAGAAACAATCACACAGAGATCCATCACCTCCTCTGAAAGACACACACACAGATCCATCACCTCCTCAGAAACAAAGACACACAGATCCATCACCTCCTCAGAAACACTCACACATCGATCCCTCACCTCCTCAGAAACACTCACACACAGATCCGTCACCTCCTCAGATACACTCACACACAGATCCATCACCTCCTCAGAAACACTCACACACAGATCCATCACCTCCTCAGAAGCACTCACACACAGATCCATCACCTCCTCAGAAACACACACAGATCCATCACCTGCTCAGAAACACACACAGATCCATCACCTGCTCAGAAACACTCACACACAGATCCATCACCTCCTCAGAAACACTCACACACAGATGCATAACCTCCTCCGAAACACTGACACACAGATCCGTCACCACCTCAGAAACACTCACACACAGTTCCGTCACCTCCTCAGAAACACTCACACACGGATCCATCACCTCCTCAGAAACACTCACAAACAGATCCATCACCTCCTCAGAAACACTCACACACAGATCCATCACCTCCTCAGAAACACTCACAGACAGATCCCTCACCTCCTCAGAAACACTCACACACACATACATCACCTCCTCAGAAACACACACAGATCCATCACCTGCTCGTAAACACTCACACACAGATCCATCACCTCCTCAGAAACACACACAGATCCATCACCTGCTCAGAAACATTCACACACAGATCCATCACCTGCTCAGAAACACACACCGATCCATCACCTGCTCAGAAACATTCACACACAGATCCATCACCTCCTCAGAAACACACACCGATCCATCACCTGCTCATAAACACTCATACACATATCCATCACCTCCTCAGAAACACTCACATACAGATCCATCACCTCCTCAGAAACACTCACACTCCGATCCCTCACCTCCTCAGAAAACCTCACACGCAGATCCCTCACCTCCTCAGAAACACACACACACAGATCCATCACCTCCTCAGAAACACTCACACAGAGATCCATCACCTCCTCTGAAAGACACACACACAGATCCATCACCTCCTCAGAAACAAAGACACACAGATCCATCACCTCCTCAGAAACACTCACACATCGATCCCTCACCTCCTCAGAAACACTCACACACAGATCCGTCACCTCCTCAGAAACACTCACACACAGATCCATCACCTCCTCAGAAACACTCACACAGAGATCCATCACCTCCTCTACAAGACACACACACAGATCCATCACCTCCTCAGAAACAAAGACACACAGATCCATCACCTCCTCAGAAACACTCACACATCGATCCCTCACCTCCTCAGAAACACTCACACACAGATCCGTCACCTCCTCAGAAACACTCACACACAGATCCATCACCTCCTCAGAAACACTCACACAGAGATCCATCACCTCCTCTACAAGACACACACACAGATCCATCACCTCCTCAGAAACAAAGACACACAGATCCATCACCTCCTCAGAAACACTCACACATCGATCCCTCACCTCCTCAGAAACACTCACACACAGATCCGTCACCTCCTCAGATACACTCACACACAGATCCATCACCTCCTCAGAAACACTCACACACAGATCCATCACCTCCTCAGAAGCACTCACACACAGATCCATCACCTCCTCAGAAACACACACAGATCCATCACCTGCTCAGAAACACACACAGATCCATCACCTGCTCAGAAACACTCACACACAGATCCATCACCTCCTCAGAAACACTCACACACAGATCCATCACCTCCTCCGAAACACTGACACACAGATCCGTCACCTCCTCAGAAACACTCACACAGAGATCCATCACCTCCTCTGAAAGACACACACACAGATCTATCACCTCCTCAGAAACAAAGACACACAGATCCATCACCTCCTCAGAAACACTCACACATCGATCCCACACCTCCTCAGAAACACTCGCACTACGATCCCTCACCTCCTCAGAAACACTCACACGCAGATCCCTCACCTCCTCAGAAACACACACACACAGATCCATCACCTCCTCAGAAACAATCACACAGAGATCCATCACCTCCTCTGAAAGACACACACACAAATCCATCACCTCCTCAGAAACAAAGACACACAGATCCATCACCTCCTCAGAAACACTCACACATCGATCCCTCACCTCCTCAGAAACACTCACACACAGATCCGTCACCTCCTCAGATACACTCACACACAGATCCATCACCTCCTCAGAAACACTCACACACAGATCCATCACCTCCTCAGAAGCACTCACACACAGATCCATCACCTCCTCAGAAACACACACAGATCCATCACCTGCTCAGAAACACACACAGATCCATCACCTGCTCAGAAACACTCACACACAGATCCATCACCTCCTCAGAAACACTCACACACAGATGCATAACCTCCTCCGAAACACTGACACACAGATCCGTCACCACCTCAGAAACACTCACACACAGTTCCGTCACCTCCTCAGAAACACTCACACACGGATCCATCACCTCCTCAGAAACACTCACAAACAGATCCATCACCTCCTCAGAAACACTCACACACAGATCCATCACCTCCTCAGAAACACACACAGATCCATCACCTGCTCGTAAACACTCACACACAGATCCATCACCTCCTCAGAAACACACACAGATCCATCACCTGCTCAGAAACATTCACACACAGATCCATCACCTCCTCAGAAACACACACAGATCCATCACCTGCTCAGAAACACACACAGATCCATCACCTGTCAGAAACACTCACACACAGATCCATCACCACCTCAGAAACACTCACACACAGATGCATAACCTCCTCCGAAACACTGACACACAGATCCGTCACCACCTCAGAAACACTCACACACAGTTCCGTCACCTCCTCAGAAACACTCACACACGGATCCATCACCTCCTCAGAAACACTCACAAACAGATCCATCACCTCCTCAGAAACACTCACACACAGATCCATCACCTCCTCAGAAACACTCACAGACAGATCCCTCACCTCCTCAGAAACACTCACACACACATACATCACCTCCTCAGAAACACACACAGATCCATCACCTGCTCGTAAACACTCACACACAGATCCATCACCTCCTCAGAAACACACACAGATCCATCACCTGCTCAGAAACATTCACACACAGATCCATCACCTGCTCAGAAACACACACCGATCCATCACCTGCTCAGAAACATTCACACACAGATCCATCACCTCCTCAGAAACACACACCGATCCATCACCTGCTCATAAACACTCATACACATATCCATCACCTCCTCAGAAACACTCACACACAGATCCATCACCTCCTCAGAAACACTCACACACAGATCCATCACCTCCTCAGAAACACTCACACTCCGATCCCTCACCTCCTCAGAAAACCTCACACGCAGATCCCTCACCTCCTCAGAAACACACACACACAGATCCATCACCTCCTCAGAAACACTCACACAGAGATCCATCACCTCCTCTGAAAGACACACACACAGATCCATCACCTCCTCAGAAACAAAGACACACAGATCCATCACCTCCTCAGAAACACTCACACATCGATCCCTCACCTCCTCAGAAACACTCACACACAGATCCGTCACCTCCTCAGAAACACTCACACACAGATCCATCACCTCCTCAGAAACACTCACACACAGATCCATCACCTCCTCAGAAGCACTCTCACACAGATCCATCACCTCCTCAGAAACACTCACTCACAGATCCATCACCTCCTCAGAAACACACTCAGATCCATCACCTGCTCAGAAACACTCACAGATCCATCAACTGCTCAGAAACACTCACAGATCCATCACCTGCTCAGAAACACTCACACACAGATCCATCACCAACACAGAAACACTCACACACAGATCCATCACCTCCTCAGAAACACACACAGATCCATCACCTGCTCAGAAACACTCACACACAGATCCATCAACTCCTCAGAAACATTCACACACAGATCCATCACCTCCTCAGGAACACACACAGATCCATCACCTGCTCATAAGCACTCACACACAGATCCATCACCTCCTCAGAAACACTCACACAAAGATCCATCACCTCCTCAGAAACACTCACACTCAGATCCATCACCTCCTCAGAAACACTCACACACAGATCCATCACCTCCTCAGAAATACTCACACTCCGATCCCTCACCTCCTCAGATACACTCACACGCAGATCCCTCACCTGCTCAGAAACACTCACACACAGATCCATCACCTCCTCAGAAACACTCACACAGAGATCCATCACCTCCTCTGAAAGACACACACACAGATCCATCACCTCCTCAGAAACACTCACACATCGATCCCTCACCTCCTCAGAAACACTCACACTCCGATCCCTCACCTCCTCAGAAACACTCACACGCAGATCCCTCACCTCCTCAGAAACACACACACACAGATCCATCACCTCCTCAGAAACACTCACACAGAGATCCATCACCTCCTCTACAAGACACACACACAGATCCATCACCTCCTCAGAAACAAAGACACACAGATCCATCACCTCCTCAGAAACACTCACACATCGATCCCTCACCTCCTCAGAAACACTCACACACAGATCCGTCACCTCCTCAGATACACTCACACACAGATCCATCACCTCCTCAGAAACACTCACACACAGATCCATCACCTCCTCAGAAGCACTCACACACAGATCCATCACCTCCTCAGAAACACACACAGATCCATCACCTGCTCAGAAACACACACAGATCCATCACCTGCTCAGAAACACTCACACACAGATCCATCACCTCCTCAGAAACACTCACACACAGATCCATCACCTCCTCCGAAACACTGACACACAGATCCGTCACCTCCTCAGAAACACTCACACAGAGATCCATCACCTCCTCAGAAACACTCACACACAGATCCATCACCTCCTCAGAAACACACACAGATCCATCACCTGCTCGTAAACACTCACACACAGATCCATCACCTCCTCAGAAACACACACAGATCCATCACCTGCTCAGAAACATTCACACACAGATCCATCACCTCCTCAGAAACACACACCGATCCATCACCTGCTCATAAACACTCATACACATATCCATCACCTCCTCAGAAACACTCACACACAGATCCATCACCTCCTCAGAAACACTCACACACAGATCCATCACCTCCTCAGAAACACTCACACTCCGATCCCTCACCTCCTCAGAAACACTCACACGCAGATCCCTCACCTCCTCAGAAACACACACACACAGATCCATCACCTCCTCAGAAACACTCACACAGAGATCCATCACCTCCTCTGAAAGACACACACACAGATCCATCACCTCCTCAGAAACAAAGACACACAGATCCATCACCTCCTCAGAAACACTCACACATCGATCCCTCACCTCCTCAGAAACACTCACACACAGATCCGTCACCTCCTCAGAAACACACACACAGATCCATCACCTCCTCAGAAACACTCACACACAGATCCATCACCTCCTCAGAAGCACTCAAACACAGATCCATCACCTCCTCAGAAACACACACAGATCCATCACCTGCTCAGAAACACTCACACACAGATCCATCACCTGCTCAGAAACACTCACACACAGATCCATCAACTCCTCAGAAACATTCACACACAGATCCATCACCTCCTCAGGAACACACACAGATCCATCACCTGCTCATAAGCACTCACACACAGATCCATCACCTCCGCAGAAACACTCACACACAGATCCATCACCTCCTCTGAAACACTCACACACAGATCCATCAACTCCTCAGAAACCCGCATAGACCCATCATCTCCTCAGAAGCACTCACACACAGATCCATCACCTCCTCAGAAACACACACACACAGATGCATAACCTCCTCCGAAACACTGACACACAGATCCGTCACCACCTCAGAAACACTCACACACAGTTCCGTCACCTCCTCAGAAACACTCACACACGGATCCATCACCTCCTCAGAAACACTCACAAACAGATCCATCACCTCCTCAGAAACACTCACACACAGATCCATCACCTCCTCAGAAAAACTCACAGACAGATCCCTCACCTCCTCAGAAACACTCACACACACATCCATCACCTGCTCATAAACACTCACACACAGATCCATCACCTCGTCAGAAACACCCACACACAGATCCGTCACCTCTTCAGATACACTCACACACAGATCCATCATCTCCTCAGAAACACTCACACACAGATCCATCACCTCCTCAGAAGCACTCACACACAGATCCATCACCTCCTCAGAAACACACACAGATCCATCACCTGCTCAGAAACACACACAGATCCATCACCTGCTCAGAAACACTCACACACAGATCCATCACCTCCTCAGAAACACTCACACACAGATGCATAACCTCCTCCGAAAAACTGACACACAGATCCGTCACCACCTCAGAAACACTCACACACAGTTCCGTCACCTCCTCAGAAACACTCACACACGGATCCATCACCTCCTCGGAAACACTCACAAACAGATCCATCACCTCCTCAGAAACACTCACACACAGATCCATCACCTCCTCAGAAACACTCACAGACAGATCCCTCACCTCCTCAGAAACACTCACACACACATACATCACCTCCTCAGAAACACACACAGATCCATCACCTGCTCGTAAACACTCACACAGAGATCCATCACCTCCTCAGAAACACACACAGATCCATCACCTCCTCAGAAACACACACCGATCCATCACCTGCTCAGAAACATTCACACACAGATCCATCACCTCCTCAGAAACACACACCGATCCATCACCTGCTCATAAACACTCATACACAAATCCATCACCTCCTCAGAAACACTCACACACAGATCCATCACCTCCTCAGAAACACTCACACACAGATCCATCACCTCCTCAGAAACACTCACACTCCGATCCCTCACCTCCTCAGAAAACCTCACACGCAGATCCCTCACCTCCTCAGAAACACACACACACAGATCCATCACCTCCTCAGAAACACTCACACAGAGATCCATCACCTCCTCTGAAAGACACACACACAGATCCATCACCTCCTCAGAAACAAAGACACACAGATCCATCACCTCCTCAGAAACACTCACACATCGATCCCTCACCTCCTCAGAAACACTCACACACAGATCCGTCACCTCCTCAGAAACACTCACACACAGATCCATCACCTCCTCAGAAACACTCACACACAGATCCATCACCTCCTCAGAAGCACTCACACACAGATCCATCACCTCCTCAGAAACACACACAGATCCATCACCTGCTCAGAAACACTCACACAGAGATCCAACACCTCCTCAGAAACACTCACACACAGATCCATCACCTCCTCAGAAACACACACAGATCCATCACCTGCTCAGAAACATTCACACACAGATCCATCACCTCCTCAGAAACACACACCGATCCATCACCTGCTCATAAACACTCATACACAGATCCATCACCTCCTCAGAAACACTCACACACAGATCCATCACCTCCTCAGAAACACTCACACGCAGATCCCTCACCTCCTCAGAAACACACACACACAGATCCATCACCTCCTCTACAAGACACACACACAGATCCATCACCTCCTCAGAAACAAAGACACACAGATCCATCACCTCCTCAGAAACACTCACACATCGATCCCTCACCTCCTCAGAAACACTCACACACAGATCCGTCACCTCCTCAGATACACTCACACACAGATCCATCACCTCCTCAGAAACACTCACACACAGATCCATCACCTCCTCAGAAGCACTCACACACAGATCCATCACCTCCTCAGAAACACACACAGATCCATCACCTGCTCAGAAACACACACAGATCCATCACCTGCTCAGAAACACTCACACACAGATCCATCACCTCCTCAGAAACACTCACACACAGATCCATCACCTCCTCCGAAACACTGACACACAGATCCGTCACCTCCTCAGAAACACTCACACAGAGATCCATCACCTCCTCTGAAAGACACACACACAGATCTATCACCTCCTCAGAAACAAAGACACACAGATCCATCACCTCCTCAGAAACACTCACACATCGATCCCTCACCTCCTCAGAAACACTCGCACTCCGATCCCTCACCTCCTCAGAAACACTCACACGCAGATCCCTCACCTCCTCAGAAACACACACACACAGATCCATCACCTCCTCAGAAACAATCACACAGAGATCCATCACCTCCTCTGAAAGACACACACACAGATCCATCACCTCCTCAGAAACAAAGACACACAGATCCATCACCTCCTCAGAAACACTCACACATCGATCCCTCACCTCCTCAGAAACACTCACACACAGATCCGTCACCTCCTCAGATACACTCACACACAGATCCATCACCTCCTCAGAAACACTCACACACAGATCCATCACCTCCTCAGAAGCACTCACACACAGATCCATCACCTCCTCAGAAACACACACAGATCCATCACCTGCTCAGAAACACACACAGATCCATCACCTGCTCAGAAACACTCACACACAGATCCATCACCTCCTCAGAAACACTCACACACAGATGCATAACCTCCTCCGAAACACTGACACACAGATCCGTCACCACCTCAGAAACACTCACACACAGTTCCGTCACCTCCTCAGAAACACTCACACACGGATCCATCACCTCCTCAGAAACACTCACAAACAGATCCATCACCTCCTCAGAAACACTCACACACAGATCCATCACCTCCTCAGAAACACTCACAGACAGATCCCTCACCTCCTCAGAAACACTCACACACACATACATCACCTCCTCAGAAACACACACAGATCCATCACCTGCTCGTAAACACTCACACACAGATCCATCACCTCCTCAGAAACACACACAGATCCATCACCTGCTCAGAAACATTCACACACAGATCCATCACCTGCTCAGAAACACACACCGATCCATCACCTGCTCAGAAACATTCACACACAGATCCATCACCTCCTCAGAAACACACACCGATCCATCACCTGCTCATAAACACTCATACACATATCCATCACCTCCTCAGAAACACTCACATACAGATCCATCACCTCCTCAGAAACACTCACACTCCGATCCCTCACCTCCTCAGAAAACCTCACACGCAGATCCCTCACCTCCTCAGAAACACACACACACAGATCCATCACCTCCTCAGAAACACTCACACAGAGATCCATCACCTCCTCTGAAAGACACACACACAGATCCATCACCTCCTCAGAAACAAAGACACACAGATCCATCACCTCCTCAGAAACACTCACACATCGATCCCTCACCTCCTCAGAAACACTCACACACAGATCCGTCACCTCCTCAGAAACACTCACACACAGATCCATCACCTCCTCAGAAACACTCACACAGAGATCCATCACCTCCTCTACAAGACACACACACAGATCCATCACCTCCTCAGAAACAAAGACACACAGATCCATCACCTCCTCAGAAACACTCACACATCGATCCCTCACCTCCTCAGAAACACTCACACACAGATCCGTCACCTCCTCAGAAACACTCACACACAGATCCATCACCTCCTCAGAAACACTCACACAGAGATCCATCACCTCCTCTACAAGACACACACACAGATCCATCACCTCCTCAGAAACAAAGACACACAGATCCATCACCTCCTCAGAAACACTCACACATCGATCCCTCACCTCCTCAGAAACACTCACACACAGATCCGTCACCTCCTCAGATACACTCACACACAGATCCATCACCTCCTCAGAAACACTCACACACAGATCCATCACCTCCTCAGAAGCACTCACACACAGATCCATCACCTCCTCAGAAACACACACAGATCCATCACCTGCTCAGAAACACACACAGATCCATCACCTGCTCAGAAACACTCACACACAGATCCATCACCTCCTCAGAAACACTCACACACAGATCCATCACCTCCTCCGAAACACTGACACACAGATCCGTCACCTCCTCAAAAACACTCACACAGAGATCCATCACCTCCTCTGAAAGACACACACACAGATCTATCACCTCCTCAGAAACAAAGACACACAGATCCATCACCTCCTCAGAAACACTCACACATCGATCCCTCACCTCCTCAGAAACACTCGCACTCCGATCCCTCACCTCCTCAGAAACACTCACACGCAGATCCCTCACCTCCTCAGAAACACACACACACAGATCCATCACCTCCTCAGAAACAATCACACAGAGATCCATCACCTCCTCTGAAAGACACACACACAGATCCATCACCTCCTCAGAAACAAAGACACACAGATCCATCACCTCCTCAGAAACACTCACACATCGATCCCTCACCTCCTCAGAAACACTCACACACAGATCCGTCACCTCCTCAGATACACTCACACACAGATCCATCACCTCCTCAGAAACACTCACACACAGATCCATCACCTCCTCAGAAGCACTCACACACAGATCCATCACCTCCTCAGAAACACACACAGATCCATCACCTGCTCAGAAACACACACAGATCCATCACCTGCTCAGAAACACTCACACACAGATCCATCACCTCCTCAGAAACACTCACACACAGATGCATAACCTCCTCCGAAACACTGACACACAGATCCGTCACCACCTCAGAAACACTCACACACAGTTCCGTCACCTCCTCAGAAACACTCACACACGGATCCATCACCTCCTCAGAAACACTCACAAACAGATCCATCACCTCCTCAGAAACACTCACACACAGATCCATCACCTCCTCAGAAACACACACAGATCCATCACCTGCTCGTAAACACTCACACACAGATCCATCACCTCCTCAGAAACACACACAGATCCATCACCTGCTCAGAAACATTCACACACAGATCCATCACCTCCTCAGAAACACACACAGATCCATCACCTGCTCAGAAACACACACAGATCCATCACCTGCTCAGAAACACTCACACACAGATCCATCACCTCCTCAGAAACACTCACACACAGATGCATAACCTCCTCCGAAACACTGACACACAGATCCGTCACCACCTCAGAAACACTCACACACGGATCCATCACCTCCTCAGAAACACTCACAAACAGATCCATCACCTCCTCAGAAACACTCACACACAGATCCATCACCTCCTCAGAAACACTCACAGACAGATCCCTCACCTCCTCAGAAACACTCACACACACATACATCACCTCCTCAGAAACACACACAGATCCATCACCTGCTCGTAAACACTCACACACAGATCCATCACCTCCTCAGAAACACACACAGATCCATCACCTGCTCAGAAACATTCACACACAGATCCATCACCTGCTCAGAAACACACACCGATCCATCACCTGCTCAGAAACACACACCGATCCCTCACCTCCTCAGAAACACACACACACAGATCCATCACCTCCTCAGAAACACTCACACAGAGATCCATCACCTCCTCTGAAAGACACACACACAAATCCATCACCTCCTCAGAAACAAAGACACACAGATCCATCACCTCCTCAGAAACACTCACACATCGATCCCTCACCTCCTCAGAAACACTCACACACAGATCCGTCACCTCCTCAGAAACACTCACACACAGATCCATCACCTCCTCAGAAACACTCACACACAGATCCATCACCTCCTCAGAAGCACTCACACACAGATCCATCACCTCCTCAGAAACACACACAGATCCATCACCTGCTCAGAAACACTCACAGATCCATCAACTGCTCAGAAACACTCACAGATCCATCACCTGCTCAGAAACACTCACACACAGATCCATCACCAACACAGAAACACTCACACACAGATCCATCACCTCCTCAGAAACACACACAGATCCATCACCTGCTCAGAAACACTCACACACAGATCCATCAACTCCTCAGAAACATTCACACACAGATCCATCACCTCCTCAGGAACACACACAGATCCATCACCTGCTCATAAGCACTCACACACAGATCCATCACCTCCTCAGAAACACTCACACACAGATCCATCACCTCCTCAGAAACACTCACACTCAGATCCATCACCTCCTCAGAAACACTCACACACAGATCCATCACCTCCTCAGAAATACTCACACTCCGATCCCTCACCTCCTCAGATACACTCACACGCAGATCCCTCACCTCCTCAGAAACACACACAGATCCATCACCTGCTCAGAAACACTCACACACAGATCCATCACCTCCTCAGAAACACTCACACAGAGATCCATCACCTCCTCTGAAAGACACACACACAGATCCATCACCTCCTCAGAAACACTCACACATCGATCCCTCACCTCCTCAGAAACACTCACACTCCGATCCCTCACCTCCTCAGAAACACTCACACGCAGATCCCTCACCTCCTCAGAAACACACACACACAGATCCATCACCTCCTCTGAAACACTCACACAGAGATCCATCACCTCCTCTACAAGACACACACACAGATCCATCACCTCCTCAGAAACAAAGACACACAGATCCATCACCTCCTCAGAAACACTCACACATCGATCCCTCACCTCCTCAGAAACACTCACACACAGATCCGTCACCTCCTCAGATACACTCACACACAGATCCATCACCTCCTCAGAAACACTCACACACAGATCCATCACCTCCTCAGAAGCACTCACACACAGATCCATCACCTCCTCAGAAACACACACAGATCCATCACCTGCTCAGAAACACACACAGATCCATCACCTGCTCAGAAACACTCACACACAGATCCATCACCTCCTCAGAAACACTCACACACAGATCCATCACCTCCTCCGAAACACTGACACACAGATCCGTCACCTCCTCAGAAACACTCACACAGAGATCCATCGCCTCCTCAGAAACACTCACACACAGATCCATCACCTCCTCAGAAACACACACAGATCCATCACCTGCTCGTAAACACTCACACACAGATCCATCACCTCCTCAGAAACACACACAGATCCATCACCTGCTCAGAAACATTCACACACAGATCCATCACCTCCTCAGAAACACACACCGATCCATCACCTGCTCATAAACACTCATACACATATCCATCACCTCCTCAGAAACACTCACACACAGATCCATCACCTCCTCAGAAACACTCACACACAGATCCATCACCTCCTCAGAAACACTCACACTCCGATCCCTCACCTCCTCAGAAACACTCACACGCAGATCCCTCACCTCCTCAGAAACACACACACACAGATCCATCACCTCCTCAGAAACACTCACACAGAGATCCATCACCTCCTCTGAAAGACACACACACAGATCCATCACCTCCTCAGAAACAAAGACACACAGATCCATCACCTCCTCAGAAACACTCACACATCGATCCCTCACCTCCTCAGAAACACTCACACACAGATCCGTCACCTCCTCAGAAACACACACACAGATCCATCACCTCCTCAGAAACACTCACACACAGATCCATCACCTCCTCAGAAGCACTCAAACACAGATCCATCACCTCCTCAGAAACACACACAGATCCATCACCTGCTCAGAAACACTCACACACAGATCCATCACCTGCTCAGAAACACTCACACACAGATCCATCAACTCCTCAGAAACATTCACACACAGATCCATCACCTCCTCAGGAACACACACAGATCCATCACCTGCTCATAAGCACTCACACACAGATCCATCACCTCCGCAGAAACACTCACACACAGATCCATCACCTCCTCTGAAACACTCACACACAGATCCATCAACTCCTCAGAAACCCGCATAGACCCATCATCTCCTCAGAAGCACTCACACACAGATCCATCACCTCCTCAGAAACACACACACACAGATGCATAACCTCCTCCGAAACACTGACACACAGATCCGTCACCACCTCAGAAACACTCACACACAGTTCCGTCACCTCCTCAGAAACACTCACACACGGATCCATCACCTCCTCAGAAACACTCACAAACAGATCCATCACCTCCTCAGAAACACTCACACACAGATCCATCACCTCCTCAGAAAAACTCACAGACAGATCCCTCACCTCCTCAGAAACACTCACACACAGATCCATCACCTGCTCATAAACACTCACACACAGATCCATCACCTCGTCAGAAACACCCACACACAGATCCGTCACCTCTTCAGATACACTCACACACAGATCCATCATCTCCTCAGAAACACTCACACACAGATCCATCACCTCCTCAGAAGCACTCACACACAGATCCATCACCTCCTCAGAAACACACACAGATCCATCACCTGCTCAGAAACACACACAGATCCATCACCTGCTCAGAAACACTCACACACAGATCCATCACCTCCTCAGAAACACTCACACACAGATGCATAACCTCCTCCGAAACACTGACACACAGATCCGTCACCACCTCAGAAACACTCACACACAGTTCCGTCACCTCCTCAGAAACACTCACACACGGATCCATCACCTCCTCGGAAACACTCACAAACAGATCCATCACCTCCTCAGAAACACTCACACACAGATCCATCACCTCCTCAGAAACACTCACAGACAGATCCCTCACCTCCTCAGAAACACTCACACACACATACATCACCTCCTCAGAAACACACACAGATCCATCACCTGCTCGTAAACACGCACACAGAGATCCATCACCTCCTCAGAAACACACACAGATCCATCACCTCCTCAGAAACACACACCGATCCATCACCTGCTCAGAAACATTCACACACAGATCCATCACCTCCTCAGAAACACACACCGATCCATCACCTGCTCATAAACACTCATACACATATCCATCACCTCCTCAGAAACACTCACACACAGATCCATCACCTCCTCAGAAACACTCACACACAGATCCATCACCTCCTCAGAAACACTCACACTCCGATCCCTCACCTCCTCAGAAAACCTCACACGCAGATCCCTCACCTCCTCAGAAACACACACACACAGATCCATCACCTCCTCAGAAACACTCACACAGAGATCCATCACCTCCTCTGAAAGACACACACACAGATCCATCACCTCCTCAGAAACAAAGACACACAGATCCATCACCTCCTCAGAAACACTCACACATCGATCCCTCACCTCCTCAGAAACACTCACACACAGATCCGTCACCTCCTCAGAAACACTCACACACAGATCCATCACCTCCTCAGAAACACTCACACACAGATCCATCACCTCCTCAGAAGCACTCACACACAGATCCATCACCTCCTCAGAAACACACACAGATCCATCACCTGCTCAGAAACACTCACACAGAGATCCAACACCTCCTCAGAAACACTCACACACAGATCCATCACCTCCTCAGAAACACACACAGATCCATCACCTGCTCAGAAACATTCACACACAGATCCATCACCTCCTCAGAAACACACACCGATCCATCACCTGCTCATAAACACTCATACACAGATCCATCACCTCCTCAGAAACACTCACACACAGATCCATCACCTCCTCAGAAACACTCACACACAGATCCATCACCTCCTCAGAAACACTCACACTCAGATCCATCACCTCCTCAGAAACACTCACACACAGATCCATCACCTCCTCAGAAATACTCACACTCCGATCCCTCACCTCCTCAGAAACACTCACACGCAGATCCCTCACCTCCTCAGAAACACACACACACAGATCCATCACCTCCTCAGAAACACTCACACACAGATCCATCACCTCCTCAGAAACACTCACACACAGATCCATCACCTCCTCAGAAACACTCACACACAGATCCATCACCTCCTCAAAAACACTCACACACAGATCCATCACCTGCTCATAAACACTCACACACAGATCCATCACCTCGTCAGAAACACCCACACACAGATACGTCACCTCCTCAGATACACTCACACACAGATCCATCACCTCCTCAGAAATACTCACACACAGATCCATCACCTCCTCAGAAGCACTCACACACAGATCCATCACCTCCTCAGAAACACACACAGATCCATCACCTGCTCAGAAACACACACAGATCCATCACCTGCTCAGAAACACTCACACACAGATCCATCACCTCCTCAGAAACACTCACACACAGATGCATAACCTCCTCCGAAAAACTGACACACAGATCCGTCACCACCT
The DNA here is from genome assembly GCF_048418815.1 of Hemitrygon akajei. Taxonomy (NCBI): domain Eukaryota; kingdom Metazoa; phylum Chordata; class Chondrichthyes; order Myliobatiformes; family Dasyatidae; genus Hemitrygon; species Hemitrygon akajei. The sequence goes on along the minus strand of NC_133130.1, from coordinate 97,498,213 downwards.
CAGAAACACTCACACACAGTTCCGTCACCTCCTCAGAAACACTCACACACGGATCCATCACCTCCTCAGAAACACTCACTCACAGATCCATCACCTCCTCAGAAACACTCACAGACAGATCCCTCACCTCCTCAGAAACACTCACACACACATACATCACCTCCTCAGAAACACACACAGATCCATCACCTGCTCGTAAACACTCACACACAGATCCATCACCTCCTCAGAAACACACACAGATCCATCACCTGCTCAGAAACATTCACACACAGATCCATCACCTGCTCAGAAACACACACCGATCCATCACCTGCTCAGAAACATTCACACACAGATCCATCACCTCTTCAGAAACACACACCGATCCATCACCTGCTCATAAACACTCATACACATATCCATCACCTCCTCAGAAACACTCACACACAGATCCATCACCTCCTCAGAAACACTCACACACAGATCCATCACCTCCTCAGAAACACTCACACTCCGATCCCTCACCTCCTCAGAAAACCTCACACGCAGATCCCTCACCTCCTCAGAAACACACACACACAGATCCATCACCTCCTCAGAAACACTCACACAGAGATCCATCACCTCCTCTGAAAGACACACACACAGATCCATCACCTCCTCAGAAACAAAGACACACAGATCCATCACCTCCTCAGAAACACTCACACACAGATCCATCACCTCCTCAGAAGCACTCACACACAGATCCATCACCTCCTCAGAAACACACACAGATCCATCACCTGCTCAGAAACACTCACAGATCCATCAACTGCTCAGAAACACTCACAGATCCATCACCTGCTCAGAAACACTCACACACAGATCCATCACCTACACAGAAACACTCACACACAGATCCATCACCTCCTCAGAAACACACACAGATCCATCACCTGCTCAGAAACACTCACACACAGATCCATCAACTCCTCAGAAACATTCACACACAGATCCATCACCTCCTCAGGAACACACACAGATCCATCACCTGCTCATAAGCACTCACACACAGATCCATCACCTCCTCAGAAACACTCACACACAGATCCATCACCTCCTCAGAAACACTCACACACAGATCCATCAACCCCTCAGAAACCCGCATAGATCCATCATCTCCTCAGAAGCACTCACACACAGATCCATCACCTCCTCAGAAACACACACACACAGATGCATAACCTCCTCCGAAACACTGACACACAGATCCGTCACCACCTCAGAAACACTCACACACAGTTCCGTCACCTCCTCAGAAACACTCACACACGGATCCATCACCTCCTCAGAAACACTCACAAACAGATCCATCACCTCCTCAGAAACACTCACACACAGATCCATCACCTCCTCAGAAACACTCACAGAGAGATCCCTCACCTCCTCAGAAACACTCACACACACATACATCACCTCCTCAGAAACACACACAGATCCATCACCTGCTCGTAAACACTCACACAGAGATCCATCACCTCCTCAGAAACACACACAGATCCATCACCTGCTCAGAAACATTCACACACAGATCCATCACCTCCTCAGAAACACACACCGATCCATCACCTGCTCATAAACACTCATACACAGATCCATCACCTCCTCAGAAACACTCACACACAGATCCATCACCTCCTCAGAAACACTCACACACAGATCCATCACCTCCTCAGAAACACTCACACTCAGATCCATCACCTCCTCAGAAACACTCACACACAGATCCATCACCTCCTCAGAAATACTCACACTCCGATCCCTCACCTCCTCAGAAACACTCACACGCAGATCCCTCACCTCCTCAGAAACACACACACACAGATCCATCACCTCCTCAGAAACACTCACACACAGATCCATCACCTCCTCAGAAACACTCACACACAGATCCATCACCTCCTCAGAAACACTCACACACAGATCCATCACCTCCTCAGAAACACTCACAGACAGATCCCTCACCTCCTCAGAAACACTCACACACACATACATCACCTCCTCAGAAACACACACAGATCCATCACCTGCTCGTAAACACTCACACAGAGATCCATCACCTCCTCAGAAACACTCACACACCGATCCATCACCTGCTCATAAACACTCATACACATATCCATCACCTCCTCAGAAACACTCACACACCGATCCATCACCTCCTCAGAAACACTCACACGCAGATCCCTCACCTCCTCAGAAACACACACACACAGATCCATCACCTCCTCAGAAACACTCACACAGAGATCCATCACCTGCTCTGAAAGACACACACACAGATCCATCACCTCCTCAGAAACAAAGACACACAGATCCATCACCTCCTCAGAAACACTCACAAACAGATCCATCACCTCCTCAGAAACACTCACACACAGATCCATCACCTCCTCAGAAAAACTCACAGACAGATCCCTCACCTCCTCAGAAACACTCACACACAGATCCATCACCTGCTCATAAACACTCACACACAGATCCATCACCTCGTCAGAAACACCCACACACAGATCCGTCACCTCTTCAGATACACTCACACACAGATCCATCATCTCCTCAGAAACACTCACACACAGATCCATCACCTCCTCAGAAGCACTCACACACAGATCCATCACCTCCTCAGAAACACACACAGATCCATCACCTGCTCAGAAACACACACAGATCCATCACCTGCTCAGAAACACTCACACACAGATCCATCACCTCCTCAGAAACACTCACACACAGATGCATAACCTCCTCCGAAACACTGACACACAGATCCGTCACCACCTCAGAAACACTCACACACAGTTCCGTCACCTCCTCAGAAACACTCACACACGGATCCATCACCTCCTCGGAAACACTCACAAACAGATCCATCACCTCCTCAGAAACACTCACACACAGATCCATCACCTCCTCAGAAACACTCACAGACAGATCCCTCACCTCCTCAGAAACACTCACACACACATACATCACCTCCTCAGAAACACACACAGATCCATCACCTGCTCGTAAACACTCACACAGAGATCCATCACCTCCTCAGAAACACACACAGATCCATCACCTCCTCAGAAACACACACCGATCCATCACCTGCTCAGAAACATTCACACACAGATCCATCACCTCCTCAGAAACACACACCGATCCATCACCTGCTCATAAACACTCATACACATATCCATCACCTCCTCAGAAACACTCACACACAGATCCATCACCTCCTCAGAAACACTCACACACAGATCCATCACCTCCTCAGAAACACTCACACTCCGATCCCTCACCTCCTCAGAAAACCTCACACGCAGATCCCTCACCTCCTCAGAAACACACACACACAGATCCATCACCTCCTCAGAAACACTCACACAGAGATCCATCACCTCCTCTGAAAGACACACACACAGATCCATCACCTCCTCAGAAACAAAGACACACAGATCCATCACCTCCTCAGAAACACTCACACATCGATCCCTCACCTCCTCAGAAACACTCACACACAGATCCGTCACCTCCTCAGAAACACTCACACACAGATCCATCACCACCTCAGAAACACTCACACACAGATCCATCACCTCCTCAGAAGCACTCACACACAGATCCATCACCTCCTCAGAAACACACACAGATCCATCACCTGCTCAGAAACACTCACACAGAGATCCAACACCTCCTCAGAAACACTCACACACAGATCCATCACCTCCTCAGAAACACACACAGATCCATCACCTGCTCAGAAACATTCACACACAGATCCATCACCTCCTCAGAAACACACACCGATCCATCACCTGCTCATAAACACTCATACACAGATCCATCACCTCCTCAGAAACACTCACACACAGATCCATCACCTCCTCAGAAACACTCACACACAGATCCATCACCTCCTCAGAAACACTCACACTCAGATCCATCACCTCCTCAGAAACACTCACACACAGATCCATCACCTCCTCAGAAATACTCACACTCCGATCCCTCACCTCCTCAGAAACACTCACACGCAGATCCCTCACCTCCTCAGAAACACACACACACAGATCCATCACCTCCTCAGAAACACTCACACACAGATCCATCACCTCCTCAGAAACACTCACACACAGATCCATCACCTCCTCAGAAACACTCACACACAGATCCATCACCTCCTCAAAAACACTCACACACAGATCCATCACCTGCTCATAAACACTCACACACAGATCCATCACCTCGTCAGAAACACCCACACACAGATACGTCACCTCCTCAGATACACTCACACACAGATCCATCACCTCCTCAGAAATACTCACACACAGATCCATCACCTCCTCAGAAGCACTCACACACAGATCCATCACCTCCTCAGAAACACACACAGATCCATCACCTGCTCAGAAACACACACAGATCCATCACCTGCTCAGAAACACTCACACACAGATCCATCACCTCCTCAGAAACACTCACACACAGATGCATAACCTCCTCCGAAAAACTGACACACAGATCCGTCACCACCTCAGAAACACTCACACACAGTTCCGTCACCTCCTCAGAAACACTCACACACGGATCCATCACCTCCTCAGAAACACTCACACACAGATCCATCACCTCCTCAGAAACACTCACAGACAGATCCCTCACCTCCTCAGAAACACTCACACACACATACATCACCTCCTCAGAAACACACACAGATCCATCACCTGCTCGTAAACACTCACACACAGATCCATCACCTCCTCAGAAACACACACAGATCCATCACCTGCTCAGAAACATTCACACACAGATCCATCACCTGCTCAGAAACACACACCGATCCATCACCTGCTCAGAAACATTCACACACAGATCCATCACCTCTTCAGAAACACACACCGATCCATCACCTGCTCATAAACACTCATACACATATCCATCACCTCCTCAGAAACACTCACACACAGATCCATCACCTCCTCAGAAACACTCACACACAGATCCATCACCTCCTCAGAAACACTCACACTCCGATCCCTCACCTCCTCAGAAAACCTCACACGCAGATCCCTCACCTCCTCAGAAACACACACACACAGATCCATCACCTCCTCAGAAACACTCACACAGAGATCCATCACCTCCTCTGAAAGACACACACACAGATCCATCACCTCCTCAGAAACAAAGACACACAGATCCATCACCTCCTCAGAAACACTCACACACAGATCCATCACCTCCTCAGAAGCACTCACACACAGATCCATCACCTCCTCAGAAACACACACAGATCCATCACCTGCTCAGAAACACTCACAGATCCATCAACTGCTCAGAAACACTCACAGATCCATCACCTGCTCAGAAACACTCACACACAGATCCATCACCTACACAGAAACACTCACACACAGATCCATCACCTCCTCAGAAACACACACAGATCCATCACCTGCTCAGAAACACTCACACACAGATCCATCAACTCCTCAGAAACATTCACACACAGATCCATCACCTCCTCAGGAACACACACAGATCCATCACCTGCTCATAAGCACTCACACACAGATCCATCACCTCCTCAGAAACACTCACACACAGATCCATCACCTCCTCAGAAACACTCACACACAGATCCATCAACCCCTCAGAAACCCGCATAGATCCATCATCTCCTCAGAAGCACTCACACACAGATCCATCACCTCCTCAGAAACACACACACACAGATGCATAACCTCCTCCGAAACACTGACACACAGATCCGTCACCACCTCAGAAACACTCACACACAGTTCCGTCACCTCCTCAGAAACACTCACACACGGATCCATCACCTCCTCAGAAACACTCACAAACAGATCCATCACCTCCTCAGAAACACTCACACACAGATCCATCACCTCCTCAGAAACACTCACAGAGAGATCCCTCACCTCCTCAGAAACACTCACACACACATACATCACCTCCTCAGAAACACACACAGATCCATCACCTGCTCGTAAACACTCACACAGAGATCCATCACCTCCTCAGAAACACACACAGATCCATCACCTGCTCAGAAACATTCACACACAGATCCATCACCTCCTCAGAAACACACACCGATCCATCACCTGCTCATAAACACTCATACACAGATCCATCACCTCCTCAGAAACACTCACACACAGATCCATCACCTCCTCAGAAACACTCACACACAGATCCATCACCTCCTCAGAAACACTCACACTCAGATCCATCACCTCCTCAGAAACACTCACACACAGATCCATCACCTCCTCAGAAATACTCACACTCCGATCCCTCACCTCCTCAGAAACACTCACACGCAGATCCCTCACCTCCTCAGAAACACACACACACAGATCCATCACCTCCTCAGAAACACTCACACACAGATCCATCACCTCCTCAGAAACACTCACACACAGATCCATCACCTCCTCAGAAACACTCACACACAGATCCATCACCTCCTCAGAAACACTCACAGACAGATCCCTCACCTCCTCAGAAACACTCACACACACATACATCACCTCCTCAGAAACACACACAGATCCATCACCTGCTCGTAAACACTCACACAGAGATCCATCACCTCCTCAGAAACACTCACACACCGATCCATCACCTGCTCATAAACACTCATACACATATCCATCACCTCCTCAGAAACACTCACACACCGATCCATCACCTCCTCAGAAACACTCACACGCAGATCCCTCACCTCCTCAGAAACACACACACACAGATCCATCACCTCCTCAGAAACACTCACACAGAGATCCATCACCTGCTCTGAAAGACACACACACAGATCCATCACCTCCTCAGAAACAAAGACACACAGATCCATCACCTCCTCAGAAACACTCACACATCGATCCCTCACCTCCTCAGAAACACTCACACACAGATCCATCACCTCCTCAGAAACACACAAAGATCCATCACCTGCTCAGAAACATTCACACACAGATCCATCACCTCCTCAGAAACACTCACACACCGATCCATCACCTCCTCAGAAACACACACCGATCCATCACCTGCTCATAAAAACTCATACACAGATTCATCACCTCCTCAGAAATACTCACACACAGATCCATCACCTCCTCAGAAACACACACCGATCCATCACCTGCTCATAAACACTCATACACATATCCATCACCTCCTCAGAAACACTCACACACAGATCCATCACCTCCTCAGAAACACTCACACACAGATCCATCACCTCCTCAGAAACACTCACACTCCGATCCCTCACCTCCTCAGAAAACCTCACACGCAGATCCCTCACCTCCTCAGAAACACACACACACAGATCCATCACCTCCTCAGAAACACTCACACAGAGATCCATCACCTCCTCTGAAAGACACACACACAGATCCATCACCTCCTCAGAAACAAAGACACACAGATCCATCACCTCCTCAGAAACACTCACACACAGATCCATCACCTCCTCAGAAGCACTCACACACAGATCCATCACCTCCTCAGAAACACACACAGATCCATCACCTGCTCAGAAACACTCACAGATCCATCAACTGCTCAGAAACACTCACAGATCCATCACCTGCTCAGAAACACTCACACACAGATCCATCACCTACACAGAAACACTCACACACAGATCCATCACCTCCTCAGAAACACACACAGATCCATCACCTGCTCAGATACACTCACACACAGATCCATCAACTCCTCAGAAACATTCACACACAGATCCATCACCTCCTCAGGAACACACACAGATCCATCACCTGCTCATAAGCACTCACACACAGATCCATCACCTCCTCAGAAACACTCACACACAGATCCATCACCTCCTCAGAAACACTCACACACAGATCCATCAACCCCTCAGAAACCCGCATAGATCCATCATCTCCTCAGAAGCACTCACACACAGATCCATCACCTCCTCAGAAACACACACACACAGATGCATAACCTCCTCCGAAACACTGACACACAGATCCGTCACCACCTCAGAAACACTCACACACAGTTCCGTCACCTCCTCAGAAACACTCACACACGGATCCATCACCTCCTCAGAAACACTCACAAACAGATCCATCACCTCCTCAGAAACACTCACACACAGATCCATCACCTCCTCAGAAACACTCACAGACAGATCCCTCACCTCCTCAGAAACACTCACACACACATACATCACCTCCTCAGAAACACACACAGATCCATCACCTGCTCGTAAACACTCACACAGAGATCCATCACCTCCTCAGAAACACACACAGATCCATCACCTGCTCAGAAACATTCACACACAGATCCATCACCTCCTCAGAAACACACACCGATCCATCACCTGCTCATAAACACACATACACAGATCCATCACCTCCAAAGAAACACTCACACACAGATCCATCACCTCCTCAGAAACACTCACACACAGATCCATCACCTCCTCAGAAACACTCACACTCAGATCCATCACCTCCTCAGAAACACTCACACACAGATCCATCACCTCCTCAGAAATACTCACACTCCGATCCCTCACCTCCTCAGAAACACTCACACGCAGATCCCTCACCTCCTCAGAAACACACACACACAGATCCATCACCTCCTCAGAAACACTCACACACAGATCCATCACCTCCTCAGAAACACTCACACACAGATCCATCACCTCCTCAGAAACACTCACACACAGATCCATCACCTCCTCAGAAACACTCACAGACAGATCCCTCACCTCCTCAGAAACACTCACACACACATACATCACCTCCTCAGAAACACACACAGATCCATCACCTGCTCGTAAACACTCACACAGAGATCCATCACCTCCTCAGAAACACTCACACGCAGATCCCTCACCTCCTCAGAAACACACACACACAGATCCATCACCTCCTCAGAAACACTCACACACAGATCCATCACCTCCTCAGAAACACTCACACACAGATCCATCACCTCCTCAGAAACACTCACACACAGATCCATCACCTCCTCAGAAACACTCACAGACAGATCCCTCACCTCCTCAGAAACACTCACACACACATACATCACCTCCTCAGAAACACACACAGATCCATCACCTGCTCGTAAACACTCACACACAGATCCATCACCTTCTCAGAAACACACACAGATCCATCACCTGCTCAGATACACTCACACACAGATCCATCAACTCCTCAGAAACATTCACACACAGATCCATCACCTCCTCAGGAACACACACAGATCCATCACCTGCTCATAAGCACTCACACACAGATCCATCACCTCCTCAGAAACACTCACACACAGATCCATCACCTCCTCAGAAACACTCACACACAGATCCATCAACCCCTCAGAAACCCGCATAGATCCATCATCTCCTCAGAAGCACTCACACACAGATCCATCACCTCCTCAGAAACACACACACACAGATGCATAACCTCCTCCGAAACACTGACACACAGATCCGTCACCACCTCAGAAACACTCACACACAGTTCCGTCACCTCCTCAGAAACACTCACACACGGATCCATCACCTCCTCAGAAACACTCACAAACAGATCCATCACCTCCTCAGAAACACTCACACACAGATCCATCACCTCCTCAGAAACACTCACAGACAGATCCCTCACCTCCTCAGAAACACTCACACACACATACATCACCTCCTCAGAAACACACACAGATCCATCACCTGCTCGTAAACACTCACACAGAGATCCATCACCTCCTCAGAAACACACACAGATCCATCACCTGCTCAGAAACATTCACACACAGATCCATCACCTCCTCAGAAACACACACCGATCCATCACCTGCTCATAAACACACATACACAGATCCATCACCTCCTCAGAAACACTCACACACAGATCCATCACCTCCTCAGAAACACTCACACACAGATCCATCACCTCCTCAGAAACACTCACACTCAGATCCATCACCTCCTCAGAAACACTCACACACAGATCCATCACCTCCTCAGAAATACTCACACTCCGATCCCTCACCTCCTCAGAAACACTCACACGCAGATCCCTCACCTCCTCAGAAACACACACACACAGATCCATCACCTCCTCAGAAACACTCACACACAGATCCATCACCTCCTCAGAAACACTCACACACAGATCCATCACCTCCTCAGAAACACTCACACACAGATCCATCACCTCCTCAGAAACACTCACAGACAGATCCCTCACCTCCTCAGAAACACTCACACACACATACATCACCTCCTCAGAAACACACACAGATCCATCACCTGCTCGTAAACACTCACACAGAGATCCATCACCTCCTCAGAAACACTCACACACCGATCCATCACCTGCTCATAAACACTCATACACATATCCATCACCTCCTCAGAAACACTCACACACAGATCCATCACCTCCTCAGAAACACTCACACGCAGATCCCTCACCTCCTCAGAAACACACACACACAGATCCATCACCTCCTCAGAAACACTCACACAGAGATCCATCACCTCCTCAGAAACACTCACACACAGATCCATCACCTCCTCAGAAACACTCACACGCAGATCCCTCACCTCCTCAGAAACACACACACACAGATCCATCACCTCCTCAGAAACACTCACACAGAGATCCATCACCTGCTCTGAAAGACACACACACAGATCCATCACCTCCTCAGAAACAAAGACACACAGATCCATCACCTCCTCAGAAACACTCACACATCGATCCCTCACCTCTTCAGAAACACTCACACACAGATCCATCACCTCCTCAGAAACACACAAAGATCCATCACCTGCTCAGAAACATTCACACACAGATCCATCACCTCCTCAGAAACACTCACACACCGATCCATCACCTCCTCAGAAACACACACCGATCCATCACCTGCTCATAAAAACTCATACACAGATTCATCACCTCCTCAGAAACACTCACACACAGATCCATCACCTCCTCAGAAACACACACCGATCCATCACCTGCTCATAAACACTCATACACATATCCATCACCTCCTCAGAAACACTCACACACAGATCCATCACCTCCTCAGAAACACTCACACACAGATCCATCACCTCCTCAGAAACACTCACACTCCGATCCCTCACCTCCTCAGAAAACCTCACACGCAGATCCCTCACCTCCTCAGAAACACACACACACAGATCCATCACCTCCTCAGAAACACTCACACAGAGATCCATCACCTCCTCTGAAAGACACACACACAGATCCATCACCTCCTCAGAAACACTCACACACAGATCCATCACCTCCTCAGAAGCACTCACACACAGATCCATCACCTCCTCAGAAACACACACAGATCCATCACCTGCTCAGAAACACTCACAGATCCATCAACTGCTCAGAAACACTCACAGATCCATCACCTGCTCAGAAACACTCACACACAGATCCATCACCTACACAGAAACACTCACACACAGATCCATCACCTCCTCAGAAACACACACAGATCCATCACCTGCTCAGAAACACTCACACACAGATCCATCAACTCCTCAGAAACATTCACACACAGATCCATCACCTCCTCAGGAACACACACAGATCCATCACCTGCTCATAAGCACTCACACACAGATCCATCACCTCCTCAGAAACACTCACACACAGATCCATCACCTCCTCAGAAACACTCACACACAGATCCATCAACCCCTCAGAAACCCGCATAGATCCATCACCTCCTCAGAAACACACACAGATCCATCACCTCCTCCGAAACACTGACACACAGATCCGTCACCACCTCAGAAACACTCACACACAGTTCCGTCACCTCCTCAGAAACACTCACACACGGATCCATCACCTCCTCAGAAACACTCACAAACAGATCCATCACCTCCTCAGAAACACTCACACACAGATCCATCACCTCCTCAGAAACACTCACAGACAGATCCCTCACCTCCTCAGAAACACTCACACACACATACATCACCTCCTCAGAAACACACACAGATCCATCACCTGCTCGTAAACACTCACACAGAGATCCATCACCTCCTCAGAAACACACACAGATCCATCACCTGCTCAGAAACATTCACACACAGATCCATCACCTCCTCAGAAACACACACCGATCCATCACCTGCTCATAAACACTCATACACAGATACATCACCTCCTCAGAAACACTCACACACAGATCCATCACCTCCTCAGAAACACTCACACACAGATCCATCACCTCCTCAGAAACACTCACACTCAGATCCATCACCTCCTCAGAAACACTCACACACAGATCCATCACCTCCTCAGAAATACTCACACTCCGATCCCTCACCTCCTCAGAAACACTCACACGCAGATCCCTCACCTCCTCAGAAACACACACACACAGATCCATCACCTCCTCAGAAACACTCACACACAGATCCATCACCTCCTCAGAAACACTCACACACAGATCCATCAACTCCTCAGAAACACTCACACACAGATCCATCACCTCCTCAGAAACACTCACAGACAGATCCCTCACCTCCTCAGAAACACTCACACACACATACATCACCTCCTCAGAAACACTCACACAGAGATCCATCACCTCCTCAGAAACAATCACACACAGATCCATCACCTCCTCAGAAACACTCACACACACATCCATCACCTGCTCGTAAACACTCACACAGAGATCCATCACCTCCTCAGAAACACTCACACACCGATCCATCACCTGCTCATAAACACTCATACACATATCCATCACCTCCTCAGAAACACTCACACATCGATCCCTCACCTCCTCAGAAACACTCACACACAGATCCATCACCTCCTCAGAAACAAAGACACACAGATCCATCACCTCCTCAGAAACACTCACACATCGATCCCTCACCTCCTCAGAAACACTCTCACACAGATCCATCACCTCCTCAGAAACACACAAAGATCCATCACCTGCTCAGAAACATTCACACACAGATCCATCACCTCCTCAGAAACACTCACACACCGATCCATCACCTCCTCAGAAACACACACCGATCCATCACCTGCTCATAAAAACTCATACACAGATTCATCACCTCCTCAGAAACACTCACACACAGATCCATCACCTCCTCAGAAACACACACCGATCCATCACCTGCTCATAAACACTCATACACATATCCATCACCTCCTCAGAAACACTCACACACAGATCCATCACCTCCTCAGAAACACTCACACACAGATCCATCACCTCCTCAGAAACACTCACACTCCGATCCCTCACCTCCTCAGAAAACCTCACACGCAGATCCCTCACCTCCTCAGAAACACACACACACAGATCCATCACCTCCTCAGAAACACTCACACAGAGATCCATCACCTCCTCTGAAAGACACACACACAGATCCATCACCTCCTCAGAAACAAAGACACACAGATCCATCACCTCCTCAGAAACACTCACACACAGATCCCTCACCTCCTCAGAAACACACACACACAGATCCATCACCTCCTCAGAAACACTCACACAGAGATCCATCACCTGCTCTGAAAGACACACACACAGATCCATCACCTCCTCAGAAACAAAGACACACAGATCCATCACCTCCTCAGAAACACTCACACATCGATCCCTCACCTCCTCAGAAACACTCACACACAGATCCATCACCTCCTCAGAAACACACAAAGATCCATCACCTGCTCAGAAACATTCACACACAGATCCATCACCTCCTCAGAAACACTCACACACCGATCCATCACCTCCTCAGAAACACACACCGATCCATCACCTGCTCATAAAAACTCATACACAGATTCATCACCTCCTCAGAAACACTCACACACAGATCCATCACCTCCTCAGAAACACACACCGATCCATCACCTGCTCATAAACACTCATACACATATCCATCACCTCCTCAGAAACACTCACACACAGATCCATCACCTCCTCAGAAACACTCACACACAGATCCATCACCTCCTCAGAAACACTCACACTCCAATCCCTCACCTCCTCAGAAACACTCACACGCAGATCCCTCACCTCCTCAGAAACACACACACACAGATCCATCACCTCCTCTGAAAGACACACACACAGATCCATCACCTCCTCAGAAACAAAGACACACAGATCCATCGCCCCCTCAGAAACACTCACACATCGATCCCTCACCTCCTCAGAAACACTCACACACAGATCCATCACCTCCTCAGAAACACACACAGATCCATCACCTGCTCAGAAACATTCACACACAGATCCATCACCTACTCAGAAACACTCACACACATATCCATCACCTCCTCAGAAACACTCACACACAGATCCATCACCTCCTCAGAAACACTCACACACAGATCCCTGACCTCCTCAGAAACACTCACACTCCGATCCCTCACCTCCTCAGAAACACTCACACGCAGATCCCTCACCTCCTCAGAAACACACACACACAGATCCATCACCTCCTCAGAAACACTCACACAGAGATCCATCACCTCCTCTGAAAGGCACACACACAGATCCATCACCTCCTCAGGAACACACACAGATCCATCACCTGCTCATAAGCACTCACACACAGATCCATCACCTCCTCAGAAACACTCACACACAGATCCATCACCTCCTCAGAAACACTCACACACAGATCCATCAACCCCTCAGAAACCCGCATAGATCCATCACCTCCTCAGAAACACACACAGATCCATCACCTCCTCCGAAACACTGACACACAGATCCGTCACCACCTCAGAAACACTCACACACAGATCCGTCACCTCCTCAGAAACACTCACACACGGATCCATCACCTCCTCAGAAACACTCACAAACAGATCCATCACCTCCTCAGAAACACTCACACACAGATCCATCACCTCCTCAGAAACACTCACAGACAGATCCCTCACCTCCTCAGAAACACTCACACACACATACATCACCTCCTCAGAAACACACACAGATCCATCACCTGCTCGTAAACACTCACACAGAGATCCATCACCTCCTCAGAAACACACACAGATCCATCACCTGCTCAGAAACATTCACACACAGATCCATCACCTCCTCAGAAACACACACCGATCCATCACCTGCTCATAAACACTCATACACAGATACATCACCTCCTCAGAAACACTCACACACAGATCCATCACCTCCTCAGAAACACTCACACACAGATCCATCACCTCCTCAGAAACACTCACACTCAGATCCATCACCTCCTCAGAAACACTCACACACAGATCCATCACCTCCTCAGAAATACTCACACTCCGATCCCTCACCTCCTCAGAAACACTCACACGCAGATCCCTCACCTCCTCAGAAACACACACACACAGATCCATCACCTCCTCAGAAACACTCACACACAGATCCATCACCTCCTCAGAAACACTCACACACAGATCCATCAACTCCTCAGAAACACTCACACACAGATCCATCACCTCCTCAGAAACACTCACAGACAGATCCCTCACCTCCTCAGAAACACTCACACACACATACATCACCTCCTCAGAAACACTCACACAGAGATCCATCACCTCCTCAGAAACAATCACACACAGATCCATCACCTCCTCAGAAACACTCACACACACATCCATCACCTGCTCGTAAACACTCACACAGAGATCCATCACCTCCTCAGAAACACTCACACACCGATCCATCACCTGCTCATAAACACTCATACACATATCCATCACCTCCTCAGAAACACTCACACATCGATCCCTCACCTCCTCAGAAACACTCACACACAGATCCATCACCTCCTCAGAAACAAAGACACACAGATCCATCACCTCCTCAGAAACACTCACACATCGATCCCTCACCTCCTCAGAAACACTCTCACACAGATCCATCACCTCCTCAGAAACACACAAAGATCCATCACCTGCTCAGAAACATTCACACACAGATCCATCACCTCCTCAGAAACACTCACACACCGATCCATCACCTCCTCAGAAACACACACCGATCCATCACCTGCTCATAAAAACTCATACACAGATTCATCACCTCCTCAGAAACACTCACACACAGATCCATCACCTCCTCAGAAACACACACCGATCCATCACCTGCTCATAAACACTCATACACATATCCATCACCTCCTCAGAAACACTCACACACAGATCCATCACCTCCTCAGAAACACTCACACACAGATCCATCACCTCCTCAGAAACACTCACACTCCGATCCCTCACCTCCTCAGAAAACCTCACACGCAGATCCCTCACCTCCTCAGAAACACACACACACAGATCCATCACCTCCTCAGAAACACTCACACAGAGATCCATCACCTCCTCTGAAAGACACACACACAGATCCATCACCTCCTCAGAAACAAAGACACACAGATCCATCACCTCCTCAGAAACACTCACACACAGATCCCTCACCTCCTCAGAAACACACACACACAGATCCATCACCTCCTCAGAAACACTCACACAGAGATCCATCACCTGCTCTGAAAGACACACACACAGATCCATCACCTCCTCAGAAACAAAGACACACAGATCCATCACCTCCTCAGAAACACTCACACATCGATCCCTCACCTCCTCAGAAACACTCACACACAGATCCATCACCTCCTCAGAAACACACAAAGATCCATCACCTGCTCAGAAACATTCACACACAGATCCATCACCTCCTCAGAAACACTCACACACCGATCCATCACCTCCTCAGAAACACACACCGATCCATCACCTGCTCATAAAAACTCATACACAGATTCATCACCTCCTCAGAAACACTCACACACAGATCCATCACCTCCTCAGAAACACACACCGATCCATCACCTGCTCATAAACACTCATACACATATCCATCACCTCCTCAGAAACACTCACACACAGATCCATCACCTCCTCAGAAACACTCACACACAGATCCATCACCTCCTCAGAAACACTCACACTCCAATCCCTCACCTCCTCAGAAACACTCACACGCAGATCCCTCACCTCCTCAGAAACACACACACACAGATCCATCACCTCCTCTGAAAGACACACACACAGATCCATCACCTCCTCAGAAACAAAGACACACAGATCCATCGCCCCCTCAGAAACACTCACACATCGATCCCTCACCTCCTCAGAAACACTCACACACAGATCCATCACCTCCTCAGAAACACACACAGATCCATCACCTGCTCAGAAACATTCACACACAGATCCATCACCTGCTCAGAAACACTCACACACATATCCATCACCTCCTCAGAAACACTCACACACAGATCCATCACCTCCTCAGAAACACTCACACACAGATCCCTGACCTCCTCAGAAACACTCACACTCCGATCCCTCACCTCCTCAGAAACACTCACACGCAGATCCCTCACCTCCTCAGAAACACACACACACAGATCCATCACCTCCTCAGAAACACTCACACAGAGATCCATCACCTCCTCTGAAAGGCACACACACAGATCCATCACCTCCTCAGAAACAAAGACACACAGATCCATCACCCCCTCAGAAACACTCACACACAGATCCATCACCTCCTCAGAAACACACACAGATCCATCACCTGCTCAGAAACATTCACACACAGATCCATCACCTCCTCAGAAACACTCACACACAGATCCATCACCTCCTCAGAAACACTCACACATCGATCCCTCACCTCCTCAGAAACACACACAGATCCATCACCTCCTCAGAAACACACACAGATCCATCACCTGCTCAGAAACACACACAGATCCATCACATCCTCAGAAACACTCACACACAGATCCATCACCTCCTCAGAAACACTCACACACAGATCCATCACCTCCTCAGAAACACACACAGATCCATCACCTGCTCAGAAACATTCACACACAGATCCATCACCTCCTCAGAAACACTCACACACAGATCCATCACCTCCTCAGAAACACTCACACATCGATCCCTCACCTCCTCAGAAACACTCACACACAGATCCATCACCTCCTCAGAAACACACACAGATCCATCACCTGCTCAGAAACACTCACACACAGATCCATCAACTCCTCAGAAACACTCACACACAGATCCATCACCTCCTCAGAAACACTCACACATCGATCCCTCACCTCCTCAGAAACACTCACACACAGATCCATCACCTCCTCAGAAACACACACAGATCCATCACCTGCTCAGAAACATTCACACACAGATCCATCACCTCCTCAGAAACACTCTCACACAGATCCATCACCTCCTCAGAAACACTCACACATCGATCCCTCACCTCCTCAGAAACACTCACACACAGATCCATCACCTCCTCAGAAACACACACAGATCCATCACCTGCTCAGAAACATTCACACACAGATCCATCACCTGCTCAGAAACACTCACACACATATCCATCACCTCCTCAGAAACACTCACACACAGATCCATCACCTCCTCAGAAACACTCACACACAGATCCATGACCTCCTCAGAAACACTCACACTCCGATCCCTCACCTCCTCAGAAACACTCACACGCAGATCCCTCACCTCCTCAGAAACACACACACACAGATCCATCACCTCCTCAGAAACACTCACACAGAGATCCATCACCTCCTCTGAAAGACACACACACAGATCCATCACCTCCTCAGAAACAAAGACACACAGATCCATCACCCCCTCAGAAACACTCACACATCAATCCCTCACCTCCTCAGAAACACTCACACACAGATCCATCACCTCCTCAGAAACACACACAGATCCATCACCTGCTCAGAAACATTCACACACAGATCCATCACCTCCTCAGAAACACTCACACACAGATCCATCACCTCCTCAGAAACACACACCGATCCATCACCTGCTCATAAACACTCATACACAGATCCATCACCTCCTCAGAAACACTCACACACAGATCCATCAACTCCTCAGAAACCCGCATAGATCCATCATCTCCTCAGAAGCACTCACACACAGATCCATCACCTCCTCAGAAACACACACACACAGATGCATAACCTTCTCCGAAACACTGACACACAGATCCGTCACCACCTCAGAAACACTCACACACAGTTCCGTCACCTCCTCAGAAACACTCACACACGGATCCATCACCTCCTCAGAAACACTGACAAACAGATCCATCACCTCCTCAGAAACACTCACAGACAGATCCCTCACCTCCTCAGAAACACTCACACACACATACATCACCTCCTCAGAAACACACACAGATCCATCACCTGCTCGTAAACACTCACACAGAGATCCATCACCTCCTCAGAAACACTCACACACAGATCCATCACCTGCTCAGAAACATTCACACACAGATCCATCACCTCCTCAGAAACACTCACACACCGATCCATCACCTCCTCAGAAACACACACCGATCCATCACCTGCTCATAAAAACTCATACACAGATTCATCACCTCCTCAGAAACACTCACACACAGATCCATCACCTCCTCAGAAACACACACCGATCCATCACCTGCTCATAAACACTCATACACATATCCATCACCTCCTCAGAAACACTCACACACAGATCCATCACCTCCTCAGAAACACTCACACACAGATCCATCACCTCCTCAGAAACACTCACACTCCGATCCCTCACCTCCTCAGAAAACCTCACACGCAGATCCCTCACCTCCTCAGAAACACACACACACAGATCCATCACCTCCTCAGAAACACTCACACAGAGATCCATCACCTCCTCTGAAAGACACACACACAGATCCATCACCTCCTCAGAAACAAAGACACACAGATCCATCACCTCCTCAGAAACACTCACACGCAGATCCCTCACCTCCTCAGAAACACACACACACAGATCCATCACCTCCTCAGAAACACTCACACAGAGATCCATCACCTGCTCTGAAAGACACACACACAGATCCATCACCTCCTCAGAAACAAAGACACACAGATCCATCACCTCCTCAGAAACACTCACACATCGATCCCTCACCTCCTCAGAAACACTCACACACAGATCCATCACCTCCTCAGAAACACACAAAGATCCATCACCTGCTCAGAAACATTCACACACAGATCCATCACCTCCTCAGAAACACTCACACACCGATCCATCACCTCCTCAGAAACACACACCGATCCATCACCTGCTCATAAAAACTCATACACAGATTCATCACCTCCTCAGAAACACTCACACACAGATCCATCACCTCCTCAGAAACACACACCGATCCATCACCTGCTCATAAACACTCATACACATATCCATCACCTCCTCAGAAACACTCACACACAGATCCATCACCTCCTCAGAAACACTCACACACAGATCCATCACCTCCTCAGAAACACTCACACTCCGATCCCTCACCTCCTCAGAAACACTCACACGCAGATCCCTCACCTCCTCAGAAACACACACACACAGATCCATCACCTCCTCTGAAAGACACACACACAGATCCATCACCTCCTCAGAAACAAAGACACACAGATCCATCGCCCCCTCAGAAACACTCACACATCGATCCCTCACCTCCTCAGAAACACTCACACACAGATCCATCACCTCCTCAGAAACACACACAGATCCATCACCTGCTCAGAAACATTCACACACAGATCCATCACCTCCTCAGAAACACTCACACACAGATCCATCACCTCCTCAGAAACACTCACACACAGATCCCTGACCTCCTCAGAAACACTCACACTCCGATCCCTCACCTCCTCAGAAACACTCACACGCAGATCCCTCACCTCCTCAGAAACACACACACACAGATCCATCACCTCCTCAGAAACACTCACACAGAGATCCATCACCTCCTCTGAAAGACACACACACAGATCCATCACCTCCTCAGAAACAAAGACACACAGATCCATCACCCCCTCAGAAACACTCACACATCGATCCCTCACCTCCTCAGAAACACTCACACACAGATCCATCACCTCCTCAGAAACACACACAGATCCATCACCTGCTCAGAAACATTCACACACAGATCCATCACCTCCTCAGAAACACTCACACACAGATCCATCACCTCCTCAGAAACACTCACACATCGATCCCTCACCTCCTCAGAAACACTCACACACAGATCCATCACCTCCTCAGAAACACACACAGATCCATCACCTGCTCAGAAACATTCACACACATATCCATCACCTCCTCAGAAACACTCACACACAGATCCATCACCTCCTCAGAAACACACACAGATCCATCACCTGCTCAGAAACACTCACACACATATCCATCACCTCCTCAGAAACACTCACACACAGATCCATCACCTCCTCAGAAACACTCACACACAGATCCATGACCTCCTCAGAAACACTCACACTCCGATCCCTCACCTCCTCAGAAACACTCACACGCAGATCCCTCACCTCCTCAGAAACACACACACACAGATCCATCACCTCCTCAGAAACACTCACACAGAGATACATCACCTCCTCTGAAAGACACACACACAGATCCATCACCTCCTCAGAAACAAAGACACACAGATCCATCACCCCCTCAGAAACACTCACACATCAATCCCTCATCTCCTCAGAAACACTCACACACAGATCCATCACCTCCTCAGAAACACACACAGATCCATCACCTGCTCAGAAACATTCACACACAGATCCATCACCTCCTCAGAAACACTCACACACAGATCCATCACCTCCTCAGAAACACACACCGATCCATCACCTGCTCATAAACACTCATACACAGATCCATCACCTCCTCAGAAACACTCACACACAGATCCATCAACTCCTCAGAAACCCGCATAGATCCATCATCTCCTCAGAAGCACTCACACACAGATCCATCACCTCCTCAGAAACACACACACACAGATGCATAACCTTCTCCGAAACACTGACACACAGATCCGTCACCACCTCAGAAACACTCACACACAGTTCCGTCACCTCCTCAGAAACACTCACACACGGATCCATCACCTCCTCAGAAACACTCACAAACAGATCCATCACCTCCTCAGAAACACTCACAGACAGATCCCTCACCTCCTCAGAAACACTCACACACACATACATCACCTCCTCAGAAACACACACAGATCCATCACCTGCTCGTAAACACTCACACAGAGATCCATCACCTCCTCAGAAACACTCACACACAGATCCATCAACTCCTCAGAAACACACACAGATCCATCACCTGCTCAGAAACATTCACACACAGATCCATCACCTCCTCAGAAACACACACCGATCCATCACCTGCTCATAAACACTCATACACAGATCCATCACCTCCTCAGAAATACTCACACACAGATCCATCACCTCCTCAGAAACACTCACACACAGATCCATCACCTCCTCAGAAACACTCACACTCAGATCCATCACCTCCTCAGAAACACTCACACACAGATCCATCACCTCCTCAGAAATACTCACACTCCGATCCCTCACCTCCTCAGAAACACTCACACGCAGATCCCTCACCTCCTCAGAAACACTCACACGCAGATCCCTCACCTCCTCAGAAACACTCACTCACAGATCCATCACCTCCTCAGAAACACTCACACACAGATCCATCACCTCCTCAGAAACACTCACACACAGATCCATCACCTCCTCAGAAACACTCACAGACAGATCCCTCACCTCCTCAGAAACACTCACACACACATACATCACCTCCTCAGAAACACACACAGATCCATCACCTGCTCGTAAACACTCACACAGAGATCCATCACCTCCTCAGAAACACTCACACAGAGATCCATCACCTCCTCAGAAACACACACACACAGATCCATCACCTGCTCAGTAACATTCACACACAGATCCATCACCTCCTCAGAAACACACACCGATCCATCACCTGCTCATAAACACTCATACACATATCCATCACCTCCTCAGAAACACTCACACACAGATCCATCACCTCCTCAGAAACACTCACACACAGATCCATCACCTGCTCAGAAACACTCACACACAGATCCATCACCTCCTCAGAAACACACACAGATCCATCACCTGCTCAGAAACTTTCACACACAGATCCATCACCTCCTCAGAAACACTCACACACAGCTCCATCACCTCCTCAGAAACACTCACACACAGATCCATCAACTCCTCAGAAACCCGCATAGATCCATCACCTCCTCAGAAACACTCACACGCAGATCCATCACCTCCTCAGAAACACACACAGATCCATCACCTCCTCAGAAACACACACACGCAGATCCATCAACTCCTCAGAAACACACACAGATCCATCACCTCCTCAGAAACACTCACACGCAGATCCATCACCTCCTCAGAAACACACACAGATCCATCACCTCCTCAGAAACACTCACACACAGATGCATAACCTTCTCCGAAACACTGACACACAGATCCGTCACCACCTCAGAGACACTCACACACAAATCCATTACCTCCTCAGAAACACACACACACAGATCCATCACCTCCTCTGAAACACTCACACACAGATCCATCACCTCCTCAGAAACACTCACACACAGATCCATCACCTCCTCAGAAGCACTCACACACAGATCCATCACCTCCTCAGAAACACTCACACACAAAACCATCACCTCCTCAGAAACACTCACACACAGATCCATCACCTTCTTAGAAACACCCACACACAGATACATCACCTCCTCAGAAACACTCACACACAGATCCGTCACCTCCTCAGAAACACTCACACACAGATCCATCACCTCCTCAGAAACACTCACACACAGATCCATCACCTCCTCAGAAACACTCACACACAGATCCATCACCTCCTCAGAAACACTCACACACAGATCCATCACCTGCTCAGAAACACTCACACACAGATCCATCACCTACTCAGAAGCACTCACACACAGATCCATCACCTCCTCAGAAACACTCACACACAGATCCATCACCTGCTCAGAAACACTCACACACAGATCCATCAACACCTCAGAAACACTCACACACAGGTCCATCACCTCCTCAGAAACAGTCACAGACAGATCCATCACCTCCTCAGAAACACTCACACACAGATCCATCACCTCCTCAGAAACACACACACACAGATCCATCACCTCCTCAGAAACACTCACACACAGATCCATCACCTCCTCAGAAACACTCACAGACAGATCCCTCACCTCCTCAGAAACACTCACACACACATACATCACCTCCTCAGAAACACACACAGATCCATCACCTGCTCGTAAACACTCACACACAGATCCATCACCTCCTCAGAAACATTCACACACAGATCCATCACCTGCTCAGAAACACACACCGATCCATCACCTGCTCAGAAACATTCACACACAGATCCATCACCTCCTCAGAAACACACACCGATCCATCACCTGCTCATAAACACTCATACACATATCCATCACCTCCTCAGAAACACTCACACACAGATCCATCACCTCCTCAGAAACACTCACACACAGATCCATCACCTCCTCAGAAACACTCACACTCCGATCCCTCACCTCCTCAGAAAACCTCACACGCAGATCCCTCACCTCCTCAGAAACACACACACACAGATCCATCACCTCCTCAGAAACACTCACACAGAGATCCATCACCTCCTCTGAAAGACACACACACAGATCCATCACCTCCTCAGAAACAAAGACACACAGATCCATCACCTCCTCAGAAACACTCACACACAGATCCATCACCTCCTCAGAAGCACTCACACACAGATCCATCACCTCCTCAGAAACACACACAGATCCATCACCTGCTCAGAAACATTCAGACACAGATCCATCACCTACACAGAAACACTCACACACAGATCCATCACCTCCTCAGAAACACACACAGATCCATCACCTGCTCAGAAACACTCACACACAGATCCATCAACTCCTCAGAAACATTCACACACAGATCCATCACCTCCTCAGGAACACACACAGATCCATCACCTGCTCATAAGCACTCAAACACAGATCCATCACCTCCTCAGAAACACTCACACACAGATCCATCACCTCCTCAGAAACACTCACACACAGATCCATCAACCCCTCAGAAACCCGCATAGATCCATCATCTCCTCAGAAGCACTCACACACAGATCCATCACCTCCTCAGAAACACACACAGATCCATCACCTCCTCAGAAACACACACACACAGATGCATAACCTCCTCCGAAACACTGACACACAGATCCGTCACCACCTCAGAAACACTCACACACAGTTCCGTCACCTCCTCAGAAACACTCACACACGGATCCATCACCTCCTCAGAAACACTCACACACAGATCCATCACCTCCTCAGAAACACACACCGATCCATCACCTGCTCATAAACACTCATACACATATCCATCACCTCCTCAGAAACACTCACACACAGATCCATCACCTCCTCAGAAACACTCACACACAGATCCATCACCTCCTCAGAAACACTCACACTCCGATCCCTCACCTCCTCAGAAACACTCACACGCAGATCCCTCACCTCCTCAGAAACACACACACACAGATCCATCACCTCCTCTGAAAGACACACACACAGATCCATCACCTCCTCAGAAACAAAGACACACAGATCCATCGCCCCCTCAGAAACACTCACACATCGATCCCTCACCTCCTCAGAAACACTCACACACAGATCCATCACCTCCTCAGAAACACACACAGATCCATCAGCTGCTCAGAAACATTCACACACAGATCCATCACCTCCTCAGAAACACTCACACACAGATCCATCACCTCCTCAGAAACACTCACACACAGATCCCTGACCTCCTCAGAAACACTCACACTCCGATCCCTCACCTCCTCAGAAACACTCACACGCAGATCCCTCACCTCCTCAGAAACACACACACACAGATCCATCACCTCCTCAGAAACACTCACACAGAGATCCATCACCTCCTCTGAAAGACACACACACAGATCCATCACCTCCTCAGAAACAAAGACACACAGATCCATCACCCCCTCAGAAACACTCACACATCGATCCCTCACCTCCTCAGAAACACTCACACACAGATCCATCACCTCCTCAGAAACACACACAGATCCATCACCTGCTCAGAAACATTCACACACAGATCCATCACCTCCTCAGAAACACTCACACACAGATCCATCACCTCCTCAGAAACACTCACACATCGATCCCTCACCTCCTCAGAAACACTCACACACAGATCCATCACCTCCTCAGAAACACACACAGATCCATCACCTGCTCAGAAACATTCACACACATATCCATCACCTCCTCAGAAACACTCACACACAGATCCATCACCTCCTCAGAAACACACACAGATCCATCACCTGCTCAGAAACACTCACACACATATCCATCACCTCCTCAGAAACACTCACACACAGATCCATCACCTCCTCAGAAACACTCACACACAGATCCATGACCTCCTCAGAAACACTCACACTCCGATCCCTCACCTCCTCAGAAACACTCACACGCAGATCCCTCACCTCCTCAGAAACACACACACACAGATCCATCACCTCCTCAGAAACACTCACACAGAGATACATCACCTCCTCTGAAAGACACACACACAGATCCATCACCTCCTCAGAAACAAAGACACACAGATCCATCACCCCCTCAGAAACACTCACACATCAATCCCTCACCTCCTCAGAAACACTCACACACAGATCCATCACCTCCTCAGAAACACACACAGATCCATCACCTGCTCAGAAACATTCACACACAGATCCATCACCTCCTCAGAAACACTCACACACAGATCCATCACCTCCTCAGAAACACACACCGATCCATCACCTGCTCATAAACACTCATACACAGATCCATCACCTCCTCAGAAACACTCACACACAGATCCATCAACTCCTCAGAAACCCGCATAGATCCATCATCTCCTCAGAAGCACTCACACACAGATCCATCACCTCCTCAGAAAGACACACACACAGATGCATAACCTTCTCCGAAACACTGACACACAGATCCGTCACCACCTCAGAAACACTCACACACAGTTCCGTCACCTCCTCAGAAACACTCACACACGGATCCATCACCTCCTCAGAAACACTCACAAACAGATCCATCACCTCCTCAGAAACACTCACAGACAGATCCCTCACCTCCTCAGAAACACTCACACACACATACATCACCTCCTCAGAAACACACACAGATCCATCACCTGCTCGTAAACACTCACACAGAGATCCATCACCTCCTCAGAAACACTCACACACAGATCCATCAACTCCTCAGAAACACACACAGATCCATCACCTGCTCAGAAACATTCACACACAGATCCATCACCTCCTCAGAAACACACACCGATCCATCACCTGCTCATAAACACTCATACACAGATCCATCACCTCCTCAGAAATACTCACACACAGATCCATCACCTCCTCAGAAACACTCACACACAGATCCATCACCTCCTCAGAAACACTCACACTCAGATCCATCACCTCCTCAGAAACACTCACACACAGATCCATCACCTCCTCAGAAATACTCACACTCCGATCCCTCACCTCCTCAGAAACACTCACACGCAGATCCCTCACCTCCTCAGAAACACTCACACGCAGATCCCTCACCTCCTCAGAAACACTCACTCACAGATCCATCACCTCCTCAGAAACACTCACACACAGATCCATCACCTCCTCAGAAACACTCACACACAGATCCATCACCTCCTCAGAAACACTCACAGACAGATCCCTCACCTCCTCAGAAACACTCACACACACATACATCACCTCCTCAGAAACACACACAGATCCATCACCTGCTCGTAAACACTCACACAGAGATCCATCACCTCCTCAGAAACACTCACACAGAGATCCATCACCTCCTCAGAAACACACACACACAGATCCATCACCTGCTCAGTAACATTCACACACAGATCCATCACCTCCTCAGAAACACACACCGATCCATCACCTGCTCATAAACACTCATACACATATCCATCACCTCCTCAGAAACACTCACACACAGATCCATCACCTCCTCAGAAACACTCACACACAGATCCATCACCTGCTCAGAAACACTCACACACAGATCCATCACCTCCTCAGAAACACACACAGATCCATCACCTGCTCAGAAACTTTCACACACAGATCCATCACCTCCTCAGAAACACTCACACACAGCTCCATCACCTCCTCAGAAACACTCACACACAGATCCATCAACTCCTCAGAAACCCGCATAGATCCATCACCTCCTCAGAAACACTCACACGCAGATCCATCACCTCCTCAGAAACACACACAGATCCATCACCTCCTCAGAAACACTCACACGCAGATCCATCAACTCCTCAGAAACACACACAGATCCATCACCTCCTCAGAAACACTCACACGCAGATCCATCACCTCCTCAGAAACACACACAGATCCATCACCTCCTCAGAAACACTCACACACAGATGCATAACCTTCTCCGAAACACTGACACACAGATCCGTCACCACCTCAGAGACACTCACACACAAATCCATTACCTCCTCAGAAACACACACACACAGATCCATCACCTCCTCTGAAACACTCACACACAGATCCATCACCTCCTCAGAAACACTCACACACAGATCCATCACCTCCTCAGAAGCACTCACACACAGATCCATCACCTCCTCAGAAACACTCACACACAAAACCATCACCTCCTCAGAAACACTCACACACAGATCCATCACCTTCTTAGAAACACTCACACACAGATACATCACCTCCTCAGAAACACTCACACACAGATCCGTCACCTCCTCAGAAACACTCACACACAGATCCATCACCTCCTCAGAAACACTCACACACAGATCCATCACCTCCTCAGAAACACTCACACACAGATCCATCACCTCCTCAGAAACACTCACACACAGATCCATCACCTGCTCAGAAACACTCACACACAGATCCATCACCTACTCAGAAGCACTCACACACAGATCCATCACCTCCTCAGAAACACTCACACACAGATCCATCACCTGCTCAGAAACACTCACACACAGATCCATCAACACCTCAGAAACACTCACACACAGGTCCATCACCTCCTCAGAAACAGTCACAGACAGATCCATCACCTCCTCAGAAACACTCACACACAGATCCATCACCTCCTCAGAAACACACACACACAGATCCATCACCTCCTCAGAAACACTCACACACAGATCCATCACCTCCTCAGAAACACTCACAGACAGATCCCTCACCTCCTCAGAAACACTCACACACACATACATCACCTCCTCAGAAACACACACAGATCCATCACCTGCTCGTAAACACTCACACACAGATCCATCACCTCCTCAGAAACATTCACACACAGATCCATCACCTGCTCAGAAACACACACCGATCCATCACCTGCTCAGAAACATTCACACACAGATCCATCACCTCCTCAGAAACACACACCGATCCATCACCTGCTCATAAACACTCATACACATATCCATCACCTCCTCAGAAACACTCACACACAGATCCATCACCTCCTCAGAAACACTCACACACAGATCCATCACCTCCTCAGAAACACTCACACTCCGATCCCTCACCTCCTCAGAAAACCTCACACGCAGATCCCTCACCTCCTCAGAAACACACACACACAGATCCATCACCTCCTCAGAAACACTCACACAGAGATCCATCACCTCCTCTGAAAGACACACACACAGATCCATCACCTCCTCAGAAACAAAGACACACAGATACATCACCTCCTCAGAAACACTCACACACAGATCCATCACCTCCTCAGAAGCACTCACACACAGATCCATCACCTCCTCAGAAACACACACAGATCCATCACCTGCTCAGAAACATTCAGACACAGATCCATCACCTACACAGAAACACTCACACACAGATCCATCACCTCCTCAGAAACACACACAGATCCATCACCTGCTCAGAAACACTCACACACAGATCCATCAACTCCTCAGAAACATTCACACACAGATCCATCACCTCCTCAGGAACACACACAGATCCATCACCTGCTCATAAGCACTCAAACACAGATCCATCACCTCCTCAGAAACACTCACACACAGATCCATCACCTCCTCAGAAACACTCACACACAGATCCATCAACCCCTCAGAAACCCGCATAGATCCATCATCTCCTCAGAAGCACTCACACACAGATCCATCACCTCCTCAGAAACACACACAGATCCATCACCTCCTCAGAAACACACACACACAGATGCATAACCTCCTCCGAAACACTGACACACAGATCCGTCACCACCTCAGAAACACTCACACACAGTTCCGTCACCTCCTCAGAAACACTCACACACGGATCCATCACCTCCTCAGAAACACTCACAAACAGATCCATCACCTCCTCAGAAACACTCACACACAGATCCATCACCTCCTCAGAAACACTCACAGACAGATCCCTCACCTCCTCAGAAACACACACAGATCCATCACCTGCTCGTAAACACTCACACAGAGATCCATCACCTCCTCAGAAACACACACAGATCCATCACCTGCTCAGAAACATTCACACACAGATCCATCACCTCCTCAGAAACACACACCGATCCATCACCTGCTCATAAACACTCATACACAGATCCATCACCTCCTCAGAAACACTCACACACAGATCCATCACCTCCTCAGAAACACTCACACACAGATCCATCACCTCCTCAGAAACACTCACACTCAGATCCATCACCTCCTCAGAAACTCTCACACACAGATCCATCACCTCCTCAGAAATACTCACACTCCGATCCCTCACCTCCTCAGAAACACTCACACGCAGATCCCTCACCTCCTCAGAAACACACACACACAGATCCATCACCTCCTCAGAAACACTCACACACAGATCCATCACCTCCTCAGAAACACTCACACACAGATCCAACACCTCCTCAGAAACACTCACACACAGATCCATCACCTCCTCAGAAACACTCACAGACAGATCCCTCACCTCCTCAGAAACACTCACACACACATACATCACCTCCTCAGAAACACACACAGATCCATCACCTGCTCGTAAACACTCACACATAGATCCATCACCTCCTCAGAAACACTCACACACCGATCCATCACCTGCTCATAAACACTCATACACATATCCATCACCACCTCAGAAACACTCACACACAGATCCATCACCTCCTCAGAAACACTCACACGCAGATCCCTCACCTCCTCAGAAACACACACACACAGATCCATCACCTCCTCAGAAACACTCACACAGAGATCCATCACCTGCTCTGAAAGACACACACACAGATCCATCACCTCCTCAGAAACAAAGACACACAGATCCATCACCTCCTCAGAAACACTCACACATCGATCCCTCACCTCCTCAGAAACACTCACACACAGATCCATCACCTCCTCAGAAACACACAAAGATCCATCACCTGCTCAGAAACATTCACACACAGATCCATCACCTCCTCAGAAACACTCACACACCGATCCATCACCTCCTCAGAAACACACACCGATCCATCACCTGCTCATAAAAACTCATACACAGATTCATCACCTCCTCAGAAACACTCACACACAGATCCATCACCTCCTCAGAAACACACACCGATCCATCACCTGCTCATAAACACTCATACACATATCCATCACCTCCTCAGAAACACTCACACACAGATCCATCACCTCCTCAGAAACACTCACACACAGATCCATCACCTCCTCAGAAACACTCACACTCCGATCCCTCACCTCCTCAGAAAACCTCACACGCAGATCCCTCACCTCCTCAGAAACACACACACACAGATCCATCACCTCCTCAGAAACACTCACACAGAGATCCATCACCTCCTCTGAAGGACACACACACAGATCCATCACCTCCTCAGAAACACTCACACACAGATCCATCACCTCCTCAGAAGCACTCACACACAGATCCATCACCTCCTCAGAAACACTCACACACAGATCCATCACCTCCTCAGAAACACACACACACAGATCCATCACCTCCTCAGAAACACTCACACAGAGATCCATCACCTCCTCAGAAGCACTCACACACAGATCCATCACCTCCTCAGAAACACACACAGATCCATCACCTGCTCAGAAACACTCACAGATCCATCAACTGCTCAGAAACACTCACAGATCCATCACCTGCTCAGAAACACTCACACACAGATCCATCACCTACACAGAAACACTCACACACAGATCCATCACCTCCTCAGAAACACACACAGATCCATCACCTGCTCAGAAACACTCACACACAGATCCATCAACTCCTCAGAAACATTCACACACAGATCCATCACCTCCTCAGGAACACACACAGATCCATCACCTCCTCAGAAACACTCACACACAGATCCATCACCTCCTCAGAAACACTCACACACAGATCCATCAACCCCTCAGAAACCCGCATAGATCCATCATCTCCTCAGAAGCACTCACACACAGATCCATCACCTCCTCAGAAACACACACACACAGATGCATAACCTCCTCCGAAACACTGACACACAGATCCGTCACCACCTCAGAAACACTCACACACAGTTCCGTCACCTCCTCAGAAACACTCACACACGGATCCATCACCTCCTCAGAAACACTCACAAACAGATCCATCACCTCCTCAGAAACACTCACACACAGATCCATCACCTCCTCAGAAACACTCACAGACAGATCCCTCACCTCCTCAGAAACACTCACACACACATACATCACCTCCTCAGAAACACACACAGATCCATCACCTGCTCGTAAACACTCACACAGAGATCCATCACCTCCTCAGAAACACACACAGATCCATCACCTGCTCAGAAACATTCACACACAGATCCATCACCTCCTCAGAAACACACACCGATCCATCACCTGCTCATAAACACTCATACACAGATCCATCACCTCCTCAGAAACACTCACACACAGATCCATCACCTCCTCAGAAACACTCACACACAGATCCATCACCTCCTCAGAAACACTCACACTCAGATCCATCACCTCCTCAGAAACACTCACACACAGATCCATCACCTCCTCAGAAATACTCACACTCCGATCCATCACCTCCTCAGAAACACTCACACGCAGATCCCTCACCTCCTCAGAAACACACACACACAGATCCATCACCTCCTCAGAAACACTCACACACAGATCCATCACCTCCTCAGAAACACTCACACACAGATCCATCACCTCCTCAGAAACACTCACACACAGATCCATCACCTCCTCAGAAACACTCACAGACAGATCCCTCACCTCCTCAGAAACACTCACACACACATACATCACCTCCTCAGAAACACACACAGATCCATCACCTGCTCGTAAACACTCACACAGAGATCCATCACCTCCTCAGAAACACTCACACACCGATCCATCACCTGCTCATAAACACTCATACACATATCCATCACCTCCTCAGAAACACTCACACACAGATCCATCACCTCCTCAGAAACACTCACACGCAGATCCCTCACCTCCTCAGAAACACACACACACAGATCCATCACCTCCTCAGAAACACTCACACAGAGATCCATCACCTCCTCAGAAACACTCACGCACAGATCCATCACCTCCTCAGAAACACTCACACGCAGATCCCTCACCTCCTCAGAAACACACACACACAGATCCCTCACCTCCTCAGAAACACTCACACACACATACATCACCTCCTCAGAAACACACACAGATCCATCACCTGCTCGTAAACACTCACACACAGATCCATCACCTCCTCAGAAACATTCACACACAGATCCATCACCTGCTCAGAAACACACACCGATCCATCACCTGCTCAGAAACATTCACACACAGATCCATCACCTCCTCAGAAACACACACCGATCCATCACCTGCTCATAAACACTCATACACATATCCATCACCTCCTCAGAAACACTCACACACAGATCCATCACCTCCTCAGAAACACTCACACACAGATCCATCACCTCCTCAGAAACACTCACACTCCGATCCCTCACCTCCTCAGAAAACCTCACACGCAGATCCCTCACCTCCTCAGAAACACACACACACAGATCCATCACCTCCTCAGAAACACTCACACAGAGATCCATCACCTCCTCTGAAAGACACACACACAGATCCATCACCTCCTCAGAAACAAAGACACACAGATCCATCACCTCCTCAGAAACACTCACACACAGATCCATCACCTCCTCAGAAGCACTCACACACAGATCCATCACCTCCTCAGAAACACACACAGATCCATCACCTGCTCAGAAACATTCAGACACAGATCCATCACCTACACAGAAACACTCACACACAGATCCATCACCTCCTCAGAAACACACACAGATCCATCACCTGCTCAGAAACACTCACACACAGATCCATCAACTCCTCAGAAACATTCACACACAGATCCATCACCTCCTCAGGAACACACACAGATCCATCACCTGCTCATAAGCACTCAAACACAGATCCATCACCTCCTCAGAAACACTCACACACAGATCCATCACCTCCTCAGAAACACTCACACACAGATCCATCAACCCCTCAGAAACCCGCATAGATCCATCATCTCCTCAGAAGCACTCACACACAGATCCATCACCTCCTCAGAAACACACACAGATCCATCACCTCCTCAGAAACACACACACACAGATGCATAACCTCCTCCGAAACACTGACACACAGATCCGTCACCACCTCAGAAACACTCACACACAGTTCCGTCACCTCCTCAGAAACACTCACACACGGATCCATCACCTCCTCAGAAACACTCACAAACAGATCCATCACCTCCTCAGAAACACTCACACACAGATCCATCACCTCCTCAGAAACACTCACAGACAGATCCCTCACCTCCTCAGAAACACACACAGATCCATCACCTGCTCGTAAACACTCACACAGAGATCCATCACCTCCTCAGAAACACACACAGATCCATCACCTGCTCAGAAACATTCACACACAGATCCATCACCTCCTCAGAAACACACACCGATCCATCACCTGCTCATAAACACTCATACACAGATCCATCACCTCCTCAGAAACACTCACACACAGATCCATCACCTCCTCAGAAACACTCACACACAGATCCATCACCTCCTCAGAAACACTCACACTCAGATCCATCACCTCCTCAGAAACTCTCACACACAGATCCATCACCTCCTCAGAAATACTCACACTCCGATCCCTCACCTCCTCAGAAACACTCACACGCAGATCCCTCACCTCCTCAGAAACACACACACACAGATCCATCACCTCCTCAGAAACACTCACACACAGATCCATCACCTCCTCAGAAACACTCACACACAGATCCAACACCTCCTCAGAAACACTCACACACAGATCCATCACCTCCTCAGAAACACTCACAGACAG
Organism: Hemitrygon akajei; assembly: GCF_048418815.1. Classification (NCBI taxonomy): domain Eukaryota; kingdom Metazoa; phylum Chordata; class Chondrichthyes; order Myliobatiformes; family Dasyatidae; genus Hemitrygon; species Hemitrygon akajei. Next base: position 97,462,485 of record NC_133130.1, on the reverse strand, counting down.
ATCCCTCACCTCCTCAGAAACACTCACACACACATACATCACCTCCTCAGAAACACACACAGATCCATCACCTGCTCGTAAACACTCACACATAGATCCATCACCTCCTCAGAAACACTCACACACCGATCCATCACCTGCTCATAAACACTCATACACATATCCATCACCACCTCAGAAACACTCACACACAGATCCATCACCTCCTCAGAAACACTCACACGCAGAACCCTCACCTCCTCAGAAACACACACACACAGATCCATCACCTCCTCAGAAACACTCACACAGAGATCCATCACCTGCTCTGAAAGACACACACACAGATCCATCACCTCCTCAGAAACAAAGACACACAGATCCATCACCTCCTCAGAAACACTCACACATCGATCCCTCACCTCCTCAGAAACACTCACACACAGATCCATCACCTCCTCAGAAACACACAAAGATCCATCACCTGCTCAGAAACATTCACACACAGATCCATCACCTCCTCAGAAACACTCACACACCGATCCATCACCTCCTCAGAAACACACACCGATCCATCACCTGCTCATAAAAACTCATACACAGATTCATCACCTCCTCAGAAACACTCACACACAGATCCATCACCTCCTCAGAAACACACACCGATCCATCACCTGCTCATAAACACTCATACACATATCCATCACCTCCTCAGAAACACTCACACACAGATCCATCACCTCCTCAGAAACACTCACACACAGATCCATCACCTCCTCAGAAACACTCACACTCCGATCCCTCACCTCCTCAGAAAACCTCACACGCAGATCCCTCACCTCCTCAGAAACACACACACACAGATCCATCACCTCCTCAGAAACACTCACACAGAGATCCATCACCTCCTCTGAAAGACACACACACAGATCCAGCACCTCCTCAGAAACACTCACACACAGATCCATCACCTCCTCAGAAGCACTCACACACAGATCCATCACCTCCTCAGAAACACTCACACACAGATCCATCACCTCCTCAGAAACACACACACACAGATCCATCACCTCCTCAGAAACACTCACACACAGATCCATCACCTCCTCAGAAGCACTCACACACAGATCCATCACCTCCTCAGAAACACACACAGATCCATCACCTGCTCAGAAACACTCACAGATCCATCAACTGCTCAGAAACACTCACAGATCCATCACCTGCTCAGAAACACTCACACACAGATCCATCACCTACACAGAAACACTCACACACAGATCCATCACCTCCTCAGAAACACACACAGATCCATCACCTGCTCAGAAACACTCACACACAGATCCATCAACTCCTCAGAAACATTCACACACAGATCCATCACCTCCTCAGGAACACACACAGATCCATCACCTCCTCAGAAACACTCACACACAGATCCATCACCTCCTCAGAAACACTCACACACAGATCCATCAACCCCTCAGAAACCCGCATAGATCCATCATCTCCTCAGAAGCACTCACACACAGATCCATCACCTCCTCAGAAACACACACACACAGATGCATAACCTCCTCCGAAACACTGACACACAGATCCGTCACCACCTCAGAAACACTCACACACAGTTCCGTCACCTCCTCAGAAACACTCACACACGGATCCATCACCTCCTCAGAAACACTCACAAACAGATCCATCACCTCCTCAGAAACACTCACACACAGATCCATCACCTCCTCAGAACCACTCACAGACAGATCCCTCACCTCCTCAGAAACACTCACACACACATACATCACCTCCTCAGAAACACACACAGATCCATCACCTGCTCGTAAACACTCACACAGAGATCCATCACCTCCTCAGAAACACACACAGATCCATCACCTGCTCAGAAACATTCACACACAGATCCATCACCTCCTCAGAAACACACACCGATCCATCACCTGCTCATAAACACTCATACACAGATCCATCACCTCCTCAGAAACACTCACACACAGATCCATCACCTCCTCAGAAACACTCACACACAGATCCATCACCTCCTCAGAAACACTCACACTCAGATCCATCACCTCCTCAGAAACACTCACACACAGATCCATCACCTCCTCAGAAATACTCACACTCCGATCCCTCACCTCCTCAGAAACACTCACACGCAGATCCCTCACCTCCTCAGAAACACACACACACAGATCCATCACCTCCTCAGAAACACTCACACACAGATCCATCACCTCCTCAGAAACACTCACACACAGATCCATCACCTCCTCAGAAACACTCACACACAGATCCATCACCTCCTCAGAAACACTCACAGACAGATCCCTCACCTCCTCAGAAACACTCACACACACATACATCACCTCCTCAGAAACACACACAGATCCATCACCTGCTCGTAAACACTCACACAGAGATCCATCACCTCCTCAGAAACACTCACACACCGATCCATCACCTGCTCATAAACACTCATACACATATCCATCACCTCCTCAGAAACACTCACACACAGATCCATCACCTCCTCAGAAACACTCACACGCAGATCCCTCACCTCCTCAGAAACACACACACACAGATCCATCACCTCCTCAGAAACACTCACACAGAGATCCATCACCTCCTCAGAAACACTCACGCACAGATCCATCACCTCCTCAGAAACACTCACACGCAGATCCCTCACCTCCTCAGAAACACACACACACAGATCCATCACCTCCTCAGAAACACTCACACAGAGATCCATCACCTGCTCTGAAAGACACACACACAGATCCATCACCTCCTCAGAAACAAAGACACACAGATCCATCACCTCCTCAGAAACACTCACACATCGATCCCTCACCTCCTCAGAAACACTCACACACAGATCCATCACCTCCTCAGAAACACACAAAGATCCATCACCTGCTCAGAAACATTCACACACAGATCCATCACCTCCTCAGAAACACTCACACACCGATCCATCACCTCCTCAGAAACACACACCGATCCATCACCTGCTCATAAAAACTCATACACAGATTCATCACCTCCTCAGAAACACTCACACACAGATCCATCACCTCCTCAGAAACACACACCGATCCATCACCTGCTCATAAACACTCATACACATATCCATCACCTCCTCAGAAACACTCACACACAGATCCATCACCTCCTCAGAAACACTCACACACAGATCCATCACCTCCTCAGAAACACTCACACTCCGATCCCTCACCTCCTCAGAAAACCTCACACGCAGATCCCTCACCTCCTCAGAAACACACACACACAGATACATCACCTCCTCAGAAACACTCACACAGAGATCCATCACCTCCTCTGAAAGACACACACACAGATCCATCACCTCCTCAGAAACAAAGACACACAGATCCATCACCTCCTCAGAAACACTCACACACAGATCCATCACCTCCTCAGAAGCACTCACACACAGATCCATCACCTCCTCAGAAACACACACAGATCCATCACCTGCTCAGAAACACTCACAGATCCATCAACTGCTCAGAAACACTCACAGATCCATCACCTGCTCAGAAACACTCACACACAGATCCATCACCTACACAGAAACACTCACACACAGATCCATCACCTCCTCAGAAACACACACAGATCCATCACCTGCTCAGAAACACTCACACACAGATCCATCAACTCCTCAGAAACATTCACACACAGATCCATCACCTCCTCAGGAACACACACAGATCCATCACCTGCTCATAAGCACTCACACACAGATCCATCACCTCCTCAGAAACACTCACACACAGATCCATCACCTCCTCAGAAACACTCACACACAGATCCATCAACCCCTCAGAAACCCGCATAGATCCATCATCTCCTCAGAAGCACTCACACACAGATCCATCACCTCCTCAGACACACACACACACAGATGCATAACCTCCTCCGAAACACTGACACACAGATCCGTCACCACCTCAGAAACACTCACACACAGTTCCGTCACCTCCTCAGAAACACTCACACACGGATCCATCACCTCCTCAGAAACACTCACAAACAGATCCATCACCTCCTCAGAAACACTCACACACAGATCCATCACCTCCTCAGAAACACTCACACACACATACATCACCTCCTCAGAAACACTCACACTCACATACATCACCTCCTCAGAAACACACACAGATCCATCACCTGCTCGTAAACACTCACACAGAGATCCATCACCTCCTCAGAAACACACACAGATCCATCAGCTGCTCAGAAACATTCACACACAGATCCATCACCTCCTCAGAAACACAAACCGATCCATCACCTGCTCATAAACACTCATACACAGATCCATCACCTCCTCAGAAACACTCACACACAGATCCATCACCTCCTCAGAAACACTCACACACAGATCCATCACCTCCTCAGAAACACTCACACTCAGATCCATCACCTCCTCAGAAACACTCACACACAGATCCATCACCTCCTCAGAAATACTCACACTCCGATCCCTCACCTCCTCAGAAACACTCACACGCAGATCCCTCACCTCCTCAGAAACACACACACACAGATCCATCACCTCCTCAGAAACACTCACACACAGATCCATCACCTCCTCAGAAACACTCACACACAGATCCATCACCTCCTCAGAAACACTCACAGACAGATCCCTCACCTCCTCAGAAACACTCACACACACATACATCACCTCCTCAGAAACACACACAGATCCATCACCTGCTCGTAAACACTCACACAGAGATCCATCACCTCCTCAGAAACACTCACACACCGATCCATCACCTGCTCATAAACACTCATACACATATCCATCACCTCCTCAGAAACACTCACACATCGATCCCTCACCTCCTCAGAAACACTCACACACAGATCCATCACCTCCTCAGAAACAAAGACACACAGATCCATCACCTCTTCAGAAACACTCACACATCGATCCCTCACCTCCTCAGAAACACTCACACACAGATCCATCACCTCCTCAGAAACACACAAAGATCCATCACCTGCTCAGAAACATTCACACACAGATCCATCACCTCCTCAGAAACACTCACACACCGATCCATCACCTCCTCAGAAACACACACCGATCCATCACCTGCTCATAAAAACTCATACACAGATTCATCACCTCCTCAGAAACACTCACACACAGATCCATCACCTCCTCAGAAACACACACCGATCCATCACCTGCTCATAAACACTCATACACATATCCATCACCTCCTCAGAAACACTCACACACAGATCCATCACCTCCTCAGAAACACTCACACACAGATCCATCACCTCCTCAGAAACACTCACACTCCGATCCCTCACCTCCTCAGAAAACCTCACACGCAGATCCCTCACCTCCTCAGAAACACACACACACAGATCCATCACCTCCTCAGAAACACTCACACAGAGATCCATCACCTCCTCTGAAAGACACACACACAGATCCATCACCTCCTCAGAAACAAAGACACACAGATCCATCACCTCCTCAGAAACACTCACACGCAGATCCCTCACCTCCTCAGAAACACACACACACAGATCCATCACCTCCTCAGAAACACTCACACAGAGATCCATCACCTGCTCTGAAAGACACACACACAGATCCATCACCTCCTCAGAAACAAAGACACACAGATCCATCACCTCCTCAGAAACACTCACACATCGATCCCTCACCTCCTCAGAAACACTCACACACAGATCCATCACCTCCTCAGAAACACACAAAGATCCATCACCTGCTCAGAAACATTCACACACAGATCCATCACCTCCTCAGAAACACTCACACACCGATCCATCACCTCCTCAGAAACACACACCGATCCATCACCTGCTCATAAAAACTCATACACAGATTCATCACCTCCTCAGAAACACTCACACACAGATCCATCACCTCCTCAGAAACACACACCGATCCATCACCTGCTCATAAACACTCATACACATATCCATCACCTCCTCAGAAACACTCACACACAGATCCATCACCTCCTCAGAAACACTCACACACAGATCCATCACCTCCTCAGAAACACTCACACTCCGATCCCTCACCTCCTCAGAAACACTCACACGCAGATCCCTCACCTCCTCAGAAACACACACACACAGATCCATCACCTCCTCTGAAAGACACACACACAGATCCATCACCTCCTCAGAAACAAAGACACACAGATCCATCGCCCGCTCAGAAACACTCACACATCGATCCCTCACCTCCTCAGAAACACTCACACACAGATCCATCACCTCCTCAGAAACACACACAGATCCATCACCTGCTCAGAAACATTCACACACAGATCCATCACCTGCTCAGAAACACTCACACACATATCCATCACCTCCTCAGAAACACTCACACATCGATCCCTCACCTCCTCAGAAACACTCACACACAGATCCATCACCTCCTCAGAAACACACACAGATCCATCACCTGCTCAGAAACATTCACACACAGATCCATCACCTGCTCAGAAACACTCACACACAGATCCATCACCTCCTCAGAAACACTCACACACAGATCCATGACCTCCTCAGAAACACTCACACTCCGATCCCTCACCTCCTCAGAAACACTCACACGCAGATCCCTCACCTCCTCAGAAACACACACACACAGATCCATCACCTCCTCAGAAACACTCACACAGAGATCCATCACCTCCTCTGAAAGACACACACACAGATCCATCACCTCCTCAGAAACAAAGACACACAGATCCATCACCCCCTCAGAAACACTCACACATCGATCCCTCACCTCCTCAGAAACACTCACACACAGATCCATCACCTCCTCAGAAACACACACAGATCCATCACCTCCTCAGAAACACTCACACACAGATCCATCACCTCCTCAGAAACACACACCGATCCATCACCTGCTCATAAACACTCATACACAGATCCATCACCTCCTCAGAAACACTCACACACAGATCCATCAACTCCTCAGAAACCCGCATAGATCCATCATCTCCTCAGAAGCACTCACACACAGATCCATCACCTCCTCAGAAACACACACACACAGATGCATAACCTTCTCCGAAACACTGACACACAGATCCGTCACCACCTCAGAAACACTCACACACAGTTCCGTCACCTCCTCAGAAACACTCACACACGGATCCATCACCTCCTCAGAAACACTCACAAACAGATCCATCACCTCCTCAGAAACACTCACAGACAGATCCCTCACCTCCTCAGAAACACTCACACACACATACATCACCTCCTCAGAAACACACACAGATCCATCACCTGCTCGTAAACACTCACACAGAGATCCATCACCTCCTCAGAAACACTCACACACAGATCCATCAACTCCTCAGAAACACACACAGATCCATCACCTGCTCAGAAACATTCACACACAGATCCATCACCTCCTCAGAAACACACACCGATCCATCACCTGCTCATAAACACTCATACACAGATCCATCACCTCCTCAGAAACACTCACACACAGATCCATCACCTCCTCAGAAACACTCACACACAGATCCATCACCTCCTCAGAAACACTCACACTCAGATCCATCACCTACTCAGAAACACTCACACACAGATCCATCACCTCCTCAGAAATACTCACACTCCGATCCCTCACCTCCTCAGAAACACTCACACGCAGATCCCTCACCTCCTCAGAAACACTCACACGCAGATCCCTCACCTCCTCAGAAACACTCACTCACAGATCCATCACCTCCTCAGAAACACTCACACACAGATCCATCACCTCCTCAGAAACACTCACACACAGATCCATCACCTCCTCAGAAACACTCACAGATCCATCACCTGCTCGTAAACACTCACACACAGATCCATCACCTCCTCAGAAACACTCACACAGAGATCCATCACCTCCTCAGAAACACTCACACAGAGATCCATCACCTCCTCAGAAACACACACACACAGATCCATCACCTGCTCAGTAACATTAACACACAGAACCATCACCTCCTCAGAAACACACACACACAGATACATCACCTCCTCAGAAACACTCACACAGAGATCCATCACCTCCTCTGAAAGACACACACACAGATCCATCACCTCCTCAGAAACAAAGACACACAGATCCATCACCTCCTCAGAAACACTCACACACAGATCCATCACCTCCTCAGAAGCACTCACACACAGATCCATCACCTCCTCAGAAACACACACAGATCCATCACCTGCTCAGAAACACTCACAGATCCATCAACTGCTCAGAAACACTCACAGATCCATCACCTGCTCAGAAACACTCACACACAGATCCATCACCTACACAGAAACACTCACACACAGATCCATCACCTCCTCAGAAACACACACAGATCCATCACCTGCTCAGAAACACTCACACACAGATCCATCAACTCCTCAGAAACATTCACACACAGATCCATCACCTCCTCAGGAACACACACAGATCCATCACCTGCTCATAAGCACTCACACACAGATCCATCACCTCCTCAGAAACACTCACACACAGATCCATCACCTCCTCAGAAACACTCACACACAGATCCATCAACCCCTCAGAAACCCGCATAGATCCATCATCTCCTCAGAAGCACTCACACACAGATCCATCACCTCCTCAGACACACACACACACAGATGCATAACCTCCTCCGAAACACTGACACACAGATCCGTCACCACCTCAGAAACACTCACACACAGTTCCGTCACCTCCTCAGAAACACTCACACACGGATCCATCACCTCCTCAGAAACACTCACAAACAGATCCATCACCTCCTCAGAAACACTCACACACAGATCCATCACCTCCTCAGAAACACTCACACACACATACATCACCTCCTCAGAAACACTCACACTCACATACATCACCTCCTCAGAAACACACACAGATCCATCACCTGCTCGTAAACACTCACACAGAGATCCATCACCTCCTCAGAAACACACACAGATCCATCACCTGCTCAGAAACATTCACACACAGATCCATCACCTCCTCAGAAACACAAACCGATCCATCACCTGCTCATAAACACTCATACACAGATCCATCACCTCCTCAGAAACACTCACACACAGATCCATCACCTCCTCAGAAACACTCACACACAGATCCATCACCTCCTCAGAAACACTCACACTCAGATCCATCACCTCCTCAGAAACACTCACACACAGATCCATCACCTCCTCAGAAATACTCACACTCCGATCCCTCACCTCCTCAGAAACACTCACACGCAGATCCCTCACCTCCTCAGAAACACACACACACAGATCCATCACCTCCTCAGAAACACTCACACACAGATCCATCACCTCCTCAGAAACACTCACACACAGATCCATCACCTCCTCAGAAACACTCACAGACAGATCCCTCACCTCCTCAGAAACACTCACACACACATACATCACCTCCTCAGAAACACACACAGATCCATCACCTGCTCGTAAACACTCACACAGAGATCCATCACCTCCTCAGAAACACTCACACACCGATCCATCACCTGCTCATAAACACTCATACACATATCCATCACCTCCTCAGAAACACTCACACATCGATCCCTCACCTCCTCAGAAACACTCACACACAGATCCATCACCTCCTCAGAAACAAAGACACACAGATCCATCACCTCTTCAGAAACACTCACACATCGATCCCTCACCTCCTCAGAAACACTCACACACAGATCCATCACCTCCTCAGAAACACACAAAGATCCATCACCTGCTCAGAAACATTCACACACAGATCCATCACCTCCTCAGAAACACTCACACACCGATCCATCACCTCCTCAGAAACACACACCGATCCATCACCTGCTCATAAAAACTCATACACAGATTCATCACCTCCTCAGAAACACTCACACACAGATCCATCACCTCCTCAGAAACACACACCGATCCATCACCTGCTCATAAACACTCATACACATATCCATCACCTCCTCAGAAACACTCACACACAGATCCATCACCTCCTCAGAAACACTCACACACAGATCCATCACCTCCTCAGAAACACTCACACTCCGATCCCTCACCTCCTCAGAAAACCTCACACGCAGATCCCTCACCTCCTCAGAAACACACACACACAGATCCATCACCTCCTCAGAAACACTCACACAGAGATCCATCACCTCCTCTGAAAGACACACACACAGATCCATCACCTCCTCAGAAACAAAGACACACAGATCCATCACCTCCTCAGAAACACTCACACGCAGATCCCTCACCTCCTCAGAAACACACACACACAGATCCATCACCTCCTCAGAAACACTCACACAGAGATCCATCACCTGCTCTGAAAGACACACACACAGATCCATCACCTCCTCAGAAACAAAGACACACAGATCCATCACCTCCTCAGAAACACTCACACATCGATCCCTCACCTCCTCAGAAACACTCACACACAGATCCATCACCTCCTCAGAAACACACAAAGATCCATCACCTGCTCAGAAACATTCACACACAGATCCATCACCTCCTCAGAAACACTCACACACCGATCCATCACCTCCTCAGAAACACACACCGATCCATCACCTGCTCATAAAAACTCATACACAGATTCATCACCTCCTCAGAAACACTCACACACAGATCCATCACCTCCTCAGAAACACACACCGATCCATCACCTGCTCATAAACACTCATACACATATCCATCACCTCCTCAGAAACACTCACACACAGATCCATCACCTCCTCAGAAACACTCACACACAGATCCATCACCTCCTCAGAAACACTCACACTCCGATCCCTCACCTCCTCAGAAACACTCACACGCAGATCCCTCACCTCCTCAGAAACACACACACACAGATCCATCACCTCCTCTGAAAGACACACACACAGATCCATCACCTCCTCAGAAACAAAGACACACAGATCCATCGCCCGCTCAGAAACACTCACACATCGATCCCTCACCTCCTCAGAAACACTCACACACAGATCCATCACCTCCTCAGAAACACACACAGATCCATCACCTGCTCAGAAACATTCACACACAGATCCATCACCTGCTCAGAAACACTCACACACATATCCATCACCTCCTCAGAAACACTCACACATCGATCCCTCACCTCCTCAGAAACACTCACACACAGATCCATCACCTCCTCAGAAACACACACAGATCCATCACCTGCTCAGAAACATTCACACACAGATCCATCACCTGCTCAGAAACACTCACACACAGATCCATCACCTCCTCAGAAACACTCACACACAGATCCATGACCTCCTCAGAAACACTCACACTCCGATCCCTCACCTCCTCAGAAACACTCACACGCAGATCCCTCACCTCCTCAGAAACACACACACACAGATCCATCACCTCCTCAGAAACACTCACACAGAGATCCATCACCTCCTCTGAAAGACACACACACAGATCCATCACCTCCTCAGAAACAAAGACACACAGATCCATCACCCCCTCAGAAACACTCACACATCGATCCCTCACCTCCTCAGAAACACTCACACACAGATCCATCACCTCCTCAGAAACACACACAGATCCATCACCTCCTCAGAAACACTCACACACAGATCCATCACCTCCTCAGAAACACACACCGATCCATCACCTGCTCATAAACACTCATACACAGATCCATCACCTCCTCAGAAACACTCACACACAGATCCATCAACTCCTCAGAAACGCGCATAGATCCATCATCTCCTCAGAAGCACTCACACACAGATCCATCACCTCCTCAGAAACACACACACACAGATGCATAACCTTCTCCGAAACACTGACACACAGATCCGTCACCACCTCAGAAACACTCACACACAGTTCCGTCACCTCCTCAGAAACACTCACACACGGATCCATCACCTCCTCAGAAACACTCACAAACAGATCCATCACCTCCTCAGAAACACTCACAGACAGATCCCTCACCTCCTCAGAAACACTCACACACACATACATCACCTCCTCAGAAACACACACAGATCCATCACCTGCTCGTAAACACTCACACAGAGATCCATCACCTCCTCAGAAACACTCACACACAGATCCATCAACTCCTCAGAAACACACACAGATCCATCACCTGCTCAGAAACATTCACACACAGATCCATCACCTCCTCAGAAACACACACCGATCCATCACCTGCTCATAAACACTCATACACAGATCCATCACCTCCTCAGAAACACTCACACACAGATCCATCACCTCCTCAGAAACACTCACACACAGATCCATCACCTCCTCAGAAACACTCACACTCAGATCCATCACCTACTCAGAAACACTCACACACAGATCCATCACCTCCTCAGAAATACTCACACTCCGATCCCTCACCTCCTCAGAAACACTCACACGCAGATCCCTCACCTCCTCAGAAACACTCACACGCAGATCCCTCACCTCCTCAGAAACACTCACTCACAGATCCATCACCTCCTCAGAAACACTCACACACAGATCCATCACCTCCTCAGAAACACTCACACACAGATCCATCACCTCCTCAGAAACACTCACAGATCCATCACCTGCTCGTAAACACTCACACACAGATCCATCACCTCCTCAGAAACACTCACACAGAGATCCATCACCTCCTCAGAAACACTCACACAGAGATCCATCACCTCCTCAGAAACACACACACACAGATCCATCACCTGCTCAGTAACATTAACACACAGAACCATCACCTCCTCAGAAACACACACCGATCCATCACCTGCTCATAAACACTCATACACAGATCCATCACCTCCTCAGAAACACTCACACACAGATCCATCACCTCCTCAGAAACACTCACACACAGATCCATCACCTGCTCAGAAACACTCACACACAGATCCATCACCTCCTCAGAAACACACACAGATCCATCACCTGCTCAGAAACTTTCACACACAGATCCATCAACTCCTCAGAAACACTCACACACAGCTCCATCACCTCCTCAGAAACACGCACACACAGATCCATCAACTCCTCAGAAACCCGCATAGATCCATCACCTCCTCAGAAACACTCACACACAGATCCATCACCTCCTCAGAAACACTCACACGCAGATCCATCAACTCCTCAGAAACACACACAGATCCATCACCTCCTCAGAAACACTCACACGCAGATCCATCACCTCCTCAGAAACACACACAGATCCATCACCTCCTCAGAAACACTCACACACAGATGCATAACCTTCTCCGAAACACTGACACACAGATCCGTCACCACCTCAGAGACACTCACACACAAATCCATTACCTCCTCAGAAACACACACACACAGATCCATCACCTCCTCTGAAACACTCACACACAGATCCATCACCTCCTCAGAAACACTCACACACAGATCCATCACCTCCTCAGAAGCACTCACACACAGATCCATCACCTCCTCAGAAACACTCACACACAAAACCATCACCTCCTCAGAAACACTCACACACAGATCCATCACCTTCTCAGAAACACTCACACACAGATACATCACCTCCTCAGAAACACTCACACACAGATCCGTCACCTCCTCAGAAACACTCACACACAGATCCATCACCTGCTCAGAAACACTCACACACAGATCCATCACCTCCTCAGAAACACTCACACACCGATCCATCACCTCCTCAGAAACACACACAGATCCATCACCTGCTCAGAAACACTCACACACAGATCCATCACCTGCTCAGAAACACTCACACACAGATCCATCAACACCTCAGAAACACTCACACACAGGTCCATCACCTCCTCAGAAACAGTCACAGACTGATCCATCACCTCCTCAGAAACACTCACACACAGATCCATCACCTCCTCAGAAACACACACACACAGATCCATCACCTCCTCTGAAACACTCACACACAGATCCATCACCTCCTCTGAAACACTCACACACAGATCCATCACCTCCTCAGAAGCACTCACACACAGATCCATCACCTCCTCAGAAACACTCACACACAGATCCATCACCTCCTCTGAAAGACACACACACAGATCCATCACCTCCTCAGAAACACTCACACACAGATCCATCACCTCCTCTGAAACACTCACACACAGATCCATCACCTCCTCAGAAGCACTCACACACAGATCCATCACCTCCTCAGAAACACTCACACACAGATCCATCACCTCCTCAGAAGCACTCACACACAGATCCATCACCTCCTCAGAAACACTCACACACAGATCCATCACTTACTCAGAAACAATCACACACAGATCCATCACCTCCTCAGAAACACTCACACACAGATCCATCACCTCCTCAGAAACACTCACACACAGATCCATCACCTCCTCAGAAACACTCACACACAGATCCATCACCTGCTCAGAAACACACACAGATCCATCACCTCCTCAGAAACACTCACACACAGATCCATCACCTCCTCAGAAAAACTCACACACAGATCCATCACCTCCTCAGAAACACTCACACACAGATCCATCACCTGCTCAGAAACACACACAGATCCATCACCTCCTCAGAAACACTCACACACAGATCCATCACCTCCTCAGAAACACTCACACACAGATCCATCACCTGCTCAGAAACACTTACACACAGATCCATCACCTACTCAAAAACACTCACACACAGATCCATCACCTCCTCAGAAACACTCACACACAGATCCATCACCTCCTCAGAAACACTCACACACAGATCCATCACCAGCTCAGAAACACACACAGATCCATCACGTGCTCAGAAACACTTACACACAGATCCATCACCTACTCAGAAACACACACAGATCCATCACCTGCTCATAAACACTCACACACAGATCCATCACCTCGTCAGAAACACTCACACACAGATCCATCACCTCCTCAGAAACACACACAGATCCATCACCTGCTCAGAAACACTCACACACAGATCCATCACCTCCTCAGAAACACTCACACACAGATCCATCACCTCCTCAGAAACACTCACTCACAGATCCATTACCTCCTCAGAAACACTCACACACAGATCCATCACCTCCTCAAAAGCACTCACACACAGATCCATCACCTCCTCAGAAACACTCACACGCAGATCCATCACCTCCTCAGAAGCACTCACACACAGATCTATCAACTCCTCAGAAACACTCACACACAAATCCATCACCTCCTCAGAAACACACACAGATCCTTCACCTCCTCAGAAACAAAGACACACAGATCCATCACCTGCTCAGAAACACTCACACACAGATCCATCACCTCCTCAGAAACAAAGACACGCAGATCTATCACCTCCTCAGAAACACTCACACACAGATCCATCACCTCCTCAGAAACACTCACACACAGATCCATCACCTCCTCAGAAACACTCACACACAGATCCATCAACTCCTCAGAAACACTCACACACAGATCCATTACCTCCTCAGAAGCACTCACACACAGATCCATCACCTCCTCAGAAACACTCACACACAGATCCATCACCTGCTCAGAAACACACACAGATCCATCACCTGCTCAGAAACACTTACACACAGATCCATCACCTCCTCAGAAACACTCACACACAGATCCATCACCTCCTCAGAAACACACACAGATCCATCACCTCCTCAGAAACACACACAGATCCATCACCTCCTCAGAAACACTCACACACAGATCGATCACCTCCTCAGAAACACACACAGATCCATCACCTCCTCAGAAACACTCACACACAGATCCATCACCTCCTCAGAAACACTCACACACAGATCTATCACCTTCTCAGAAACACACAGCAGATCCATCACCTCCTCAGAAACACTCACACACAGATCCATCACCTCCTGAGAAACACTCACACACACATCCATCACCTCCTCAGAAACACTCACACACAGATCCATCACCTCCTCAGAAACACTCACACACAGATCCATCACCTGCTCAGAAACACACACAGATCCATCACCTGCTCAGAAACACCCACACACAGATCCATCACCTACTCAGAAACACTCACACACAGATCCATCACCTCCTCAGAAACACACACAGATCCATCACCTGCTCAGAAACACTCACACACAGATCCATCAACTACTCAGAAACACTCAAACACAGGTCCATCACCTCCTCAGAAACACTCACAGACAGATCCATCACCTCCTCAGAAACACTCACACACAGATGCATCACCTCCTCAGAAACACACACAGATCCATCACCTCCTCAGAAACATTCACACACAGATCCATCACCTCCTCAGAAACACACACATATCCATCACCTGCTCAGAAACACTCACACACAGATCCATCACCTCCTCAGAAACACACACAGATCCATCACCTCCTCAGAAACACTCACACACAGATCCATCACCTCCTCTGAAAGACACACACACAGATCCATCACCTCCTCAGAAACACTCACACACAGATCCATCACCTCCTCAGAAACACTCACACACAGATCCATCACCTCCTCTGAAACACTCACACACAGATCCATCACCTCCTCAGAAACACTCACACACAGATCCATCACCTCCTCAGAAGCACTCACACACAGATCCATCACCTCCTCAGAAAAACTCACACACAGATCCATCACCTCCTCTGAAAGACACACACACAGATCCATCACCTCCTCTGAAACACTCACACACAGACCCATCACCTCCTCAGAAACAAAGACACACAGATCCATCACCCCCTCAGAAACACTCACACATCGATCCCTCACCTCCTCAGAAACACTCACACACAGATCCATCACCTCCTCAGAAACACACACAGATCCATCACCTGCTCAGAAACATTCACACACAGATCCATCACCTGCTCAGAAACAATCACACACATATCCATCAAAACCTCAGAAACACTCACACACAGATCCATAACCTCCTCAGAAACACTCACACACAGATCCATCACCTCCTCAGAAACACTCACACTCCCATCCCTCACCTCCTCAGAAACACTCACACGCAGATCCCTCACCTCCTCAGAAACACACACACACAGATCCATCACCTCCTCAGAAACACTCACACACAGATCCATCACCTCCTCAGAAACACACACAGATCCATCACCTGCTCAGAAACACTCACACACAGATCCATCACCTCCTCAGAAACACACACAGATCCATCACCTCCTCAGAAACACTCACACACAGATCCATCACCTCCTCTGAAAGACACACACACAGATCCATCACCTCCTCAGAAACACTCACACACAGATCCATCACCTCCTCAGAAACACTCACACACAGATCCATCACCTCCTCTGAAACACTCACACACAGATCCATCACCTCCTCAGAAACACTCACACACAGATCCATCACCTCCTCAGAAGCACTCACACACAGATCCATCACCTCCTCAGAAACACTCACACACAGATCCATCACCTCCTCTGAAAGACACACACACAGATCCATCACCTCCTCTGAAACACTCACACACAGATCCATCACCTCCTCAGAAACACTCACACACAGATCCATCAC